>NW_028318494.1:1310000-1610000 GCF_062004578.1 Staurois parvus
TTTTCCTTTTTTTTATTACTTGGTAGCTTTTAACAATGGCATTACGCTAAAGCATTAAAGCCGTCCAATTTCTCTCCAACCTTATACTTCTTTTTAAACCATAGTCATTTTGTTAGACATTGAAAATGTCTTGATTCAGTTGTCTTGCTGTTTTGGGCCTGTCCAGCCCCCTGCTGAGGTAATAAGGATGAGGGTTCCTGCTGGGCTCTGAAGAATACCATTTCAAGGCTGCCACATAGCTGGCAGCTTTTATTTATAGAACCAGGAAAATGAACGGGTATTAGTGTCCAAACATTTCAGAATGCTTCTGTGGCCATGTACAAAAGGGACTGATCTGCGGCAAATTTCCACTTATTTTCCAGAAGTATTTACCTTGTAGAAGCTTGGATGATCACCGTAATGGCTGGAAGAAGTGGGGGGAAAAAAAGTGACCATTACATTCTTAAATGTCCATGAGTCTTAACCCATCTGTTACCAAATATAACCAGAAACCTATTTCACCGTTAAAGTTCACTTTGGTTGGGGAATGAGTTAAACCCACCTGAATGAACAGGCTTAGAAGTTGGTACACCATTGTCACTCTATAAGAAAGGATACATTCTTCTGAAATAAATGAGAGGAAACAATTACAGTTGTATCTGGGTTGCAGAACTCTACAGAGGCTGGAAGACAGTTATATAAGAGCTCCTTTATGAGTGCTCTCAACTTTGCTTGTTACTGGTCAGCCAAAGCTGTGCTTCTCCTGCGCCTGCTTAAAGCGGCAATAAATTCCTTGAAGAAAAAAGAAATGTGGGCCCCTGGGTGGTTTAAGTCTTAATGTGCTAGCATGCATTATATACTAACACATTATGGCAGACTTACCTTAAAATAAAGCCCTCCTGCAGTGCAGGGCCGGATCTAGCCTATCTAGTCTGGGGGTGCAGTAAGAAAAAAAAGTCAGGGGGTATATTGTCAACACAGTGCGTGAGTCACTGAGAGTCTGTCACACAGTGTCACGGCGTGGGAAACACTAATATGTATTAGGCAGACACAGAACCTTCCCCCCTTATGTCAGATGTACTTATCAGAGTCCTCCTTTAAATCAGGAGTCCTCGGCAGAATCCCCCTTTACATTGGGTTCTCATCATCTTGCCCCCTAACATCAGGTGTCCCCATCAGAGTGATGCCATCAGAGTGCCCCCTTATATCAGAGTTCCTATCAGAGTGCCCCCTTACATCAGGGTCCCTATCAGAGTGCCCCCTTACATCAGCAACCCTATCAGAGTGCCCCCTTACATCAGGGTCCCTTTCAGAGTGTCCCCTTACATCAGCAACCCTATCAGAGTTCCCCCCTTACATCAGAGTCCCTTTCAGGGTGCCCCCTTACATCAGGGTCCCTATCAGAGTGCCCCCTTACATCAGGGTCCCTTTCAGAGTGCCACCTTACATCAGCAACCCTATCAGAGTTCCCCCCTTACATCAGAGTCCCTTTCAGGGTGCCCCCTTACATCAGCAACCCTATGGGTTCTCATCATCTTGCCCCCTAACATCAGGTGTCCCCATCAGAGTGATGCCATCAGAGTGCCCCCTTATATCAGAGTTCCTATCAGAGTGCCCCCTTACATCAGGGTCCCTATCAGAGTGCCCCCTTACATCAGCAACCCTATCAGAGTGCCCCCTTACATCAGGGTTCCTATCAGAGTGCCCCTTTACATCAGTAACCCTATCAGAGTGCCCCCTTACATCAGGGTCCCCATCAGAGCTCCCCCCTTACCAGGGGCGGACTGACCATTTGGAAATTCGGGCACTGCCCGAGGGCCCGGGGTCAGTAGGGGGCCCCATGAGATGCCCCTGGTACCTTTTTCATAGGATTTTATGAGTTTGGGCAAGGACACAGGGGCCCCATGATCCCCTATTGCCTGGGGGCCCCAGTAGGGGGCCGCATGAGATGCCCATGGTACCTTTTTCATAGGCTTTTTTGAGTTTGGGCAAGGACACAGGGGCCCTATGATCTCCTATTGCCCGGGGGGCCCCATGAGTTGTCAGTCCGCCCCTGCCCCTTACATCAGAGTCCCTATCAGAGTTCCCCATTACATTAAGTGTCCAAAACAGAGTGACTCTTTACATCAGGGTCCCTATTAGAGTGCCCCTTACATTAAGTGTCCCCAACAGAGTGCCCCCTTACATCAGAGTCCCTACCAGAGTGCCTCCTTACATCAGGTGTCCCTATCAGAGTGCCCCCTTACATCAGAGTCCCCATCAGATTGCCTCCTTACATCAACTGTCTGCATCAGACTGGCTCATGGATCAATAGATGAACTCTCAGAGACCTTGGGCGCACAGCTAAAATCTGGGTGGGCATAGCCCACCGCAGCACCCCCCTAGATCCAGCCCTGCTGCAGTGTGCTGTCACCACTGACAGGGCTTCCATCTTCACATGCTTCCTGGTTCGCAGGCTCTGACCATTTGAATGGCTGAGCTGAGAAGACGTCACCCCCATGCATGTGTACAGGAGTCACTGCCACGGCACAGCACTTTGAATTGATGGTGTACTCAGTACGTTGTCAACTCAGATTGCAGTGAGCATGCGCCGGTGATGTCACCAGCTGCTTTCAGTGTGAATATTGCTTGAACAGTACACGTTTAGGAGCTTTTACTTGTACGTGCAAGTTAAAAAGCAGGCTTTACTACTGCTTTTAAGTGTTTGTTCACATTTACAAAAAAAATAGAAAGGTACATAACACTGCACACCTCCCCTCCAGTCCCATTATTGCTTACCCCTGGGGATGTTGAGCGATCAGTGCCTTCACAGCTGGTCTGGGGATTTGAATTCCCTCTTCTTTCTGCAGCACTTCCCGGACAGACCAGAGTTATTCACTATTCAGTTACTGACCAATCAGAATCACTTTGCTCCATCCCGGATTGGCTGCAAAGAGAATAGGGAGAAGAGCTGGGATTTCAGATCCAAGGACTGCTGGACCAGCTGTGTGGGCACTGACAGCTCAACATCCCCAGGGGTAAGTACTAACGGGACTGGAGGGGAGGTGTGCAGTGTTGTGTACCTTTCTATAAGTACAGCAGGGACTGAGGTTGAGGAGGGCGTATCATTTTTTTTTTCTGCAAAGGTGAACTAAGCCTTTAACGCCATTTTTTTAAATAATCAAAATGTTTTGCTAGAATACATTACTTTGCCTTTAACACTGACATATGGCACCTGTGTACACGGTAGGTGCATTCCTATAAAGTATATGGCACACTATACACAGCATCAGTTAAAGCGGATCTTCTGCCTTAACCCCCTCCCCATTTTTTTTACCCATTTTGCATTGTCCTCCTGAGATCTGCTTCTTTTCTGCCCTCTGCTCATTCCCACACCACCATCTTCTAAAGTGATGTCATTGAGAAGCTGGCAGCTCTTCTTGGTTTGGGGTAATCCAATGACAAGCCACTATGCCCCATCCTCCTTTCTCAATAAAGGACTATGCCTCCTGAGATATGAAGGATTATGCCTCTTGAGATATGTAATGTACATCCCAGGAGGCACATAGGACAAAGTGCACGTCTTTCAGCAAATTATGAGCATGGGGAGTTGAGTCCGAGGTTTTTATTTTTTTTTAAAGTAAACAAAAAAAGAGAGCCCATTTTGCACAGCAGAAGGGAGGAGGAGTGGAGGGGAGGCAACATGTGTTTGAGGCTGAAGATCTGCTTTATAGTGGAACTTCACTTAAAAGATCATTTTCCTCCCCCAGCCTGTAAATGGGTTGCAGTTTTTTGTTGGGGGAGGTTGAACTGAATAGAGTTTTATTTTGGTACCTGCTCCCACGTCCGCAAATCCTCTCCTAGGCAAGGATGACATTGTTATTTCTGCCCCTCTCCCTGTTGGTAGCCTTCTGGGACATGTCATATGTCCCTTGGGGCTGCAGGTCTATCTGCGCCATGTGATCTCATGCATGGTAAGTCATCTGTGATTCATTAGGGAGTCACAGCAGCCTCCCAAATCCAAGTTGGTGGTGCCAGAGAGCATTGAGAAGAATCCACTGTGGGAAGGGAAGACAGCGCTAGAATCTACGGACTGGTACCCTGTTTGTAATGGCTTACTATCTATAAAACATTTAGCAATATTCCTCTTTAACAATCTTTAGTCACGACCAGAACTCTGGACCATTAAAGTAAAAAAAAAATGCCCATGAAGACTCCTGGGATGTATGACATAATTTTGACCTAGGCTAGAAACCAGAAAACAACTGAAATGTAAAAAAAAAAGTTTAAAACAAGTAAATATAATATATCTTTCTATCTATTTACTAATGCTAGCAGCATAAGGATTAAAAATAGACTTGTTCATGTTTAAGAGAGTTTAGTTTTGCAGTTCAAGTAGTGGAACTATTTAGAAAATAAAAATTAGAAAAATGTTGAATTGTTTGCCCATGGGGGCCAATTAGAGGACCAATTTCTTTTGTTTCCTTTTTCCAGACTACAGAAGACTTCTCGGTTATTTTCAGCCCCCTTGACAAATGAAACAAGAAGTGAACAATGGACGTAAACTAAAAATGTGCTTGATCACATTCACAGAGCAAGTGTTGGTCTTGGAAACCGCATAAATGCACTACAGGTGTGACTTCTATCTAATGTTGTGCACGCTATTGAGCGCGTGCCTATTCATTTCTAATGGTACCCCAACATACATACTTATGAAAACTAACACACCCCATCCTCCAGTGCACCGCAATGCAAGGAGCAGAAACTTATTCTGACTTGTGGTACTTTGGCAAACTATAAGGCCTCATGCACATTGCAGCTAATACCACTTTTCCAGATGTTTGACTTTTTTTCTGCCCCTAAACACCCATCTATGGTAGCCTATTTGTACATATACAAATAGCATTTATAGGCAGGGGCGTTTAGAGGTAAAAATCTAAATGCACCAAAACTGCATTCAGGAGAGAAGCATTTGGGCAGAACAAACGCCTAACTTGCCTAAACACGTCTAAACACCCTTAAACGCTAGCACTGTTTAGTGCAGCCTTTCTCAACCAGGGTGCCCAGGCACCCTGGGGTGCCTTCAGGCTTCTTCAGGGGTGACTTCAGGCTTCTTCAGGGGTGCCTTGGCAAAATGCCTAAAAATTGTATACAAGCCAGCAGGTAGATTAACCGCATGCCACCCAGTCACTGTACATATACGGTGGCAGGGCGGCACTCACAGGCAAAACGACATTTTAAAACGTACGTTTTGTAAACAAATAGGGGGCGCGCGCGCGAGGCGTGCTGCCGCCCTATTTGTCCTGTGGATCACCGCCGCAGATTTCAGTTGCCGGGTCACAGCCGCTCGTTAGCGGCTATGTCCCAGCGATCGGCGGTACACGGTGACAGAGAGCACAGCTGCAGTAGCTGTGCTGTCTGTCACCTCTCTGTCAGCTCGAGGATGAGCTGATCGAGAAAGAATAGTTTCACTTTCTCGATCAGCCTTGTCCCGCCCAATACACACCCCGCCCCCTAGTAAAACACTCCCCTCACTCCTATAACCCTTCCCTACAAAATAAAGTTAACCCCTTCCTCCCCATTGCCATTAGTACAGTGTCAGTGTTTTTTTTTTGCACTGATCACTGTATTAGTGTTTTTGGGGATGTCAGTGACCCCAAGTCAGTACCCCCCAATGTCAGAATGTCCGCCGCAGTCCTGCGGTCCCGCCATAATTCGCTGATCACCGCCATTATTAGTATAAAAAAAAAACCTAAAAATCCCAGTATCTTTCCCGCCATTTGTAAACGCTATAACTTTCACGTAAACCAATTAATTTACACGTATTGGTTTTTTTTTTTAGCAAAGACATTTCGCAGAATGCATTTTGGCAGAAATTTATGACTAAATTTGATTTTTGCATTTTTTTTTACTGGACATGTTTTATAGCAAAAAGTCCAAAATATTGTTTTTTTTCCTCAAAATTGTCAGCCTTTTTTTTTATAGCGCAAAAAATAAAAACCGCACAGGCGATCAAATATCACCGAAAGAAAGCTCGATTTGTGGGGAAAAAAAGGATGTAAATTTCATTTATGTACCGTATTGCATGACCGCGCAATTGTCCATTAAACTAGCGCAGTGCTGTATAGCAGAAAAATGGCGTAAATTGCAGTATTTATACCATAGATTGTAGATGCTATAACTTCCACACAAAGCAATCAATATACACTTATTGGGATTTTTTTTACCAAAAACATGGACCAGAATACATTTTGGCCTAAATTTATAATCAACTTTGAGTTTACTATATATTTTTTATAGCTGAAAGTAAAAAATATTGTTTTTCTTCACAATTTTTGGCGTTTTTTTGTTTATAGCGTGAAAAATAAAAAGCGCACAGGTGATCAAATTACACCAAAAGAAAGCTCTATTTGTGTGAAAAAAAGGACGTAAATTTCGTTTGGGTGCAGCATTGCATGACCACGCAATTATCAGTTGAATTAGTGCAGTGCCAAGTAGCAAAAAGAGGCCTGTGTACTAAAAATCCTGCCTTTTAGTACACAAAGCCACAGGTTTTCATTGTGCACCATTATGACCTTCTAGCCACCAGCATCCTAACAACCAATGACATCATCCGTTGATAAGGAGGACGTCAGGTGCATGCACATCATCCTTGTTTGGCCCTCCCCTGCCCCTCTCCATCAGCACTGGGTTCACATTAGCAGAGAGTGAGGGAGAGAAAAGGAGAGAGACGCAGTGGAATACTAGTCAGTACCAGTGTGCAAAGGTGTATTTGCTTTGGAAGAATAAGTCACCTCTAACATTGGGGGTACTGGATGTGTGTGGAATAGGTTTTTACATTTTAGATAGGGGTCCCTTGAGATTGTGCAGAATTTTAAAGGGTGCCTTGAGATTATCCATAATTTAAAGGGTGCATTGACTGAAAAAAGGTTGAGAAACACTGGTTATGTTTAACTGTTCATTCATTATTATTCTGGCCAATAAAATGAATGAATGCCCAAACACTTGATGCTCCTGAACGTGTCTAAATGCACATATACATGCAACAGTAAGAATGGACCCTAATAATTTCCTGCTATATGCACCAATTATGTTGCTTTTCCACACAACAGACCTATGCTATGTCTTTTAATAATGCAAAAACTCTTAAAGCTGGAGGCTCTATACTTTTTTTTTAGATTTACTAAAACTGGAACACTCAGAATCTGGTGCAGCTGTACATGGTAGCCAATCAACTTCTAACTTCAGCTTGTTCAATTTTGCTTTGGCAATGAAACCTGGAAGTTGATTGGTTTCTAGAAAGAGTTGTGCCATATTTTGCACTCTCCAGTTTTAGTAAACAACCCCCATTGAGTCCATTCTCACTTTTTTGTGCAAGTTAACCTATGTTACAATAGGACAGCTTATTCACTTTGAATAAAGGCATTACAACTACCTGCACTTCCTTTGGACAATAAAACACATGCATAGGTTGTGGTCAGGGGCGGACTGACAACTCATGGGGCCCCCGGGCAATAGGGGATCATGGGGCCCCTGTGTCCTTGACCAAATTCAAAAAAAGCCTATGAAAAAGGTACCAGGGGCATCTCATGGGGCCCCCTACTGACCCCGGGCCCTTGGGCTGTGTCCAAGTTTCCAAATGGTCAGTTCACCCCTGGTTGTGGTGCAGTGCACAGATGGTATATTTGCCATTTAGAATAACTGTTCAACATGCTTTAGTGTGTTGTGGTAATGGACATTAAACATAAGTTTTAAAGTGTTAGTTCACCTTTTCAGAAAACAAAAAAAAGCACATGGGAATGGATTGACTTAATGGGCTGGTTGGTGGGAATTCCTTTGGATAGTTCTCAGTCCTCAACAGAAAGATCAGGGAGATTTGGCACCAAAGAAGAGAAATATATGGGCCAAAAGAGGCAAGGATAAGTGGTGACAGGCAGAGAGAAGCAGTGCTGTAATAGGGATGGTGTGTGTAGGTTGGGTCAAGCTTTCTCCTTCACATGGACCTCACATGCATTCGGGCACCAGCTTCTAAGAATACAAGTTACAGGGCATCATGGTTGCTCAGCCCAAACCAATAACATAACATGCACAGATGGTCGTCCAAGGCCTACCCTTACCATCCTCCTGGTCATCTCATAGTTCTTAACCAATTCCCACATGGAGTACTCAATTACATGGGCCCATAAATAACACATGATACAGAAGAAGGTTCCAGGGTCCAGCTGACCATCTGCGGCCTCTGTGACATGTGGGCCCAAGTCACCTGATGCATGCCACTCTTACTGCCAACCGGGGGCCAGCTAGGCTTTCTTCAATAAATCACAGAACTCGCTTCTCAGGTATTACCTGTAAAAAACACTTCACTCATTACATTATCCCACGGAGACTTCTGGCTGAAATAAAGTTGTTTATTTAAAAGCTTCTCAAAAGAACAGTCCAATTACTGGCGTCAACATACTAGCTTTAGATTAATAGATAGGAACATCTGGTATGTTGTGGCTTCAACTAAGGCTGTAAAGTAGCACTCTGAGTTCCTTGTTGTACCTCTTTCAATAAGTCATCCAGTTCTCCGGAAGGGAAGAATAAGGGGGTACACCAATCCCCCTCTCTGTCAGGCCCCTGCTTTCATTCTGCAGTTCTTAAGTCCCGGTTGCCCATTTATTTCTTCTTGAGAGCTCCAAGGATGGGGACACTGACCCCAGCCCATCCCTTGAAGGAGAGGGGACGCAGCCTGGAACAGAAGCCCTCTCTCTTGTCCACTCTCAGCCAGAGGTCCCCTACAACAAAGACTCCACCCACCTTAAATATGGATTCCCACAAAGCTCCTAAGACTAGGAGGAGCAACTAACCCTTAAGGGGAATTTCAGCAGCTTACATATGCACAATATATCCAACTCTGCCATGCCAGGTGCAGCTGTAGAATGGCAGAGGGTCAGGTAGGGGACCAGTTCACTCAGAGATAAGCAGTGGTGGAATTTTGAAGGTCCCCATGGAAGGAAATAAATCACATACACGCAGGAACCTGGTACTTGAATGGAGCACAAGGAGGTAATTAAGATGCATAATTCACTATTTATTTAAAAAAATATGATTTTTTTTATTGAGTTGGGCTTTAAGTGTTTATAAAGGTAGACTTGGCCTTTTCGAAAATATTAATTTATTGACCATTAAAAAAGCCTTTGAGAAACAGTCGATCTTGCTGTGCTCCATATGCTGCAGAATGAGGTAAAACAACTTCAACCTCAATTGCAAATTGTCTGATTTGCAGGCTGACCTCATGGCGATGGAATTAGACAGCTGATTAAAACCATATTGCCCCACCAATCAATATATATGACTTTCTCCAAGCTGCTCTAAAACCACAGCCCTTATACAACACTTGGTGTTCCGTTAATTAAAGAGGAGATGTGATAGCTAGTAAGTGATTGCAGTTTTCATACTTTTCCTTTTTTTTTTCCCTGCATCCTGAGCCGTCTTCCTACTTTCATCAATGTATCACATCCAACTTTGGATTGTGCTATCAGAATCTCGTTTTAACTTCTTTCTTTTAACTTCTTCTTTCAAACATACATTTCAAGACATATTTATGCCTGCGATGTCTTTAAAAAAAGGGCTTATTTAATAAGTCAAAGAGCTAATGTATAAAACGAACTAACTTATGGTGACCAATCAAAATTTATCTTCTATTTATCAGACTTCGAAAAAAAAACATAATCGGCTTGCTATGGTTGGCAGATCAATTTACATTACTATGGCTCGATCCATTTCGTCCTAAAAACAATTCTGTAGAAACTTGAAGACAAAATACACATAAATCATGGAAAGATATAAATTACAAGTTAAGTAATAAAATAGGACAGTTAATAGCTCTCGTTTATGGATAGTTATATAAGCGTTACATGTTCCTATGAAATGCCATCGTCAGTGATGTTTAGAGAAATTTTACTGTGAACAAATTACTTTCCATCCAGTCGTTTTGCACCTTTAGGCTAAGACAGTCAGCATTTAAAAGAGGCAGCAAAAGAGTTACAGTTGTAAATTAAAGGCCAAATAATTAAAGCCTTGTGTGGAAACAGGAACGTCTGCACACCAATATATGGATGATATTTGAAGCATTTTTTATTTAATTTATTAAAAGTTGAACTTTTTTAAGAAGACTATCCCAGTCATCTATTTCTAATCCTTTTACTTCTAGCATTAGTAAATAGATAGGAATTTATATTATATTTACTTGTTTTTAACTTTTTTTTTTTTTTTTACATTTCTTCAATTGCTTCCTGGTTTCTGGCCTAGGCCAAAATGATGTCATACATCCCAGGAGTCTTCATGGGCATTTTATTTTTTTTCATCTGGAGGAGGGGCTTTTTTCAGCCAAACACACTCTCGTGCCTAAATGCCTGAGCTAAGGGCAGATTTATTCCAAGAAGTAAATGCTTCATGAATCATCTGCCCTTACTCAAGGTGGCCATGGCCAATAATGCCCTAAGATCAATATAAACCAAGTACCAGAACACAGTGATGTTTTGAGAGATTTGGGATCACTTTCCAATAATTTATATACCTTACATGTGATCATTATAAAGAGCTTTGGACAAGCAAACACTTGGGGTATATTTAAAAAAATTTGAAATAGCTGGAGTATTTTTGTGGCATGAAGGGTTCCAAGGGGCCTAGTGCCTCCTGATTTGAATGGTGCTGCCTGGTGTGGTCATGGGATGGGAAGGCAAAGAGCCTGTGGTGTCAAGCAAACCCTGGGAGTGGAGCCCTGGGTGTGTTCTTAGTATCACTATGGGATTGGGACCCCATTGTGAGAATGAGCACTAGGTCATGACACCTCTGCTTTTTTTTGCACTACGCTCCATTGGCTAGGCCTTTTGGATCAGACTGGAGCAATTTTTGTTACCAGACAGCATTTCTCACCTGCACTTATGTTTGTATTGCCTTTTCATTCAGGATGGAGGATGTGGGTCCTTAGGCCTACCCTGGGTAGGATATATGGCCATCAGGTCTCTTTCTCCCCTGCCTTGGAGAGCCCCTCTTTGGCAGAGCTTCTTACCTAGTACACAATGGTCACCTTCGGCTGATCATGACAAGAGGGGTCCGCAGGCCTTTGAGACATGTGGACTGAGTGTGCCTACCCTCATCAGGAGCCTTGTGTCCCAGGGAGTTGGAGGGGGTCCTACATCTTTAGGAGGTGGACCAGAAACACAACCTAGTTGCACTTTTTTGTGTGTATTCACATGCACTTTTTTGTTCATTTACTTGTGTTTAGTTTTTGCACACTCACCACAGTCTTAAAAAATATGATGAACTTTCTCTACACCAGGAACCACTTGTTCAAGACTTTGGCCAGGATGGATCCATATACAGTCATGGCCGAAATTGTTGGCACCCTTGATATTTCTCCAGGAAATCATGTATTTCTCACGAAACGTATTGCATTAACACATGTTTTGCTATACACATGTTTATTCCCTTTGTGTGTATTGGGACAAAACAAAAAAAGGGAGGAAAGAAAGCAAATTCGACATAATGTCACACAAACCTCCAAAAATGGGCTGGACAAAAGTATTGGCACCCTTTCACAACTGCGGATAAATAAGAATGTTACAAGCATGTGATGCTCCTGTAAACTCACCTGGGGCAAGTAACAGGTGTGGGCAATATAGAAATCACACCTGAAAGCAGATAAAAAGGAGAGACGTTCACTTAACCTTTGCATTGTGTGTCTGTCTGTGCCACACTAAGCATGGACAACAGAAAGAGGAGACGAGAACTGTCTGAGGACCTGAGAACCAAAATTGTGGCAAAATATCAACAATCTCAAGGTTACAAGTCCATCTCCAGAGAACTAGATTTGCCTTTGTCCACAGTGCGCAACATTATCAAGAAGTTTGCAACCCATGGCACTGTAGCTAATCTCCCTGGTCGTGGACGGATGAGGAAAATTGATGAAAGATTGCAACGCAGAATAGTCCGGATGGTGGATAAGCAGCCCCAAACATGTTCCAAAGACATTCAAGCTGTCCTGCAGGCTCAGGGAGCATCAGTGTCAGCGCGAACTATCCGTCGACATTTAAATGAAATGAAACGCTATGGCAGGAGACCCAGGAGGACCCCACTGCTGACACAGAGACATAAAAAAGCAAGACTACAGTTTGCCAAAATGTACTTGAGTAAGCCAAAAGCCTTCTGGGAAAACGTCTTGTGGACAGATGAGACCAAGATAGAGCTTTTCGGTAAAGCACATCATTCTACTGTTTACCGAAAACGGAATGAGGCCTACAAAGAACAAAACACAGTACCTACGGTAAAATATGGTGGAGGTTCAATGATGTTTTGGGGTTGTTTTGCTGCCTCTGGCACTGGGTGCCTTGACTGTGTGCAAGGCATCATGAAATCTGAGGATTACCAAAGGATTTTGGGTCGCACTGTAGGGCCCAGTGTCAGAAAGCTGGGTTTGCGTCCAAGATCCTGGGTCTTCCAGCAGGACAATGACCCCAAACATACGTCAAAAAGCACTCAGAAATGGATGGCAAAGAAGCGCTGGAGAGTTCTGAAGTGGCCAGCAATGAGCCCAGATCTAAATCCCATTGAACACCTGTGGAGAGATCTTAAAATTGCTGTTGGGAAAAGGTGTCCTTCCAATAAGAGAGACCTGGAGCTGTTTGCAAAGGAAGAGTGGTCCAAAATTCCGGGTGAGAGGTGTCAGAAGCTTATTGATGGTTATAGGAAGCGACTGATTTCAGTTATGTTTTCCAAAGGGTGTGCAACCAAATATTAAGTTAAGGGTGCCAATACTTTTGTCCAGCCCATTTTTGGGGTTTTGTGTGACATTATGTCATATTTGCTTTTCTGCCTCTGTTTTATATTTGTTCCAATACATACAAAGGGAATAAACATGTGTATAGCAAAACATGTGTTAATGCAATACCTTTTTTGTGTGAAATACTTGATTTTCAGGAAAAATATCAAGGGTGCCAACAATTTCGGCCATGACTGTATCTGCAAAGGGGACCCTTCACCCCTTTACAGTGACACAAAAAGCCAGAATGTGATTCAGTTTGCTGGCAACCATGCAAAACTGAATCAGTTTTGGATTGAGTTGATTTTTAATTGAATTCCGTAATCTGAGCTGAAAACCCGCAACCTCAGCTCAGTATGGGGTAAATCAACAATCACTTTCTCCATGCAGATTAGGTAGAGCCATCCTTTCCCGGAAATGTTGTATACTTTCTAGAGAAGGACACACTGCCTGAATCAAGTGTGCCAGGAGGCCCAGAACAGAGTGAGTTCTGTTCAGTCATATACTGTGTTCATATTCTCGATCTTGTTAGCTTGATCTGCAAAAGGAATTTTGTGAAGTTTAAAGACCCACTAATACTTTTTTTTTCACAATCTTAGCTAATAAAAATACATTTCCTTAACATTTGCAATATCAATTTTGTTTTAGTGGCTTAAAGCAGAACTAACCACTCTCAATCAAAAAGATTTTTTTGTAATCCTTATGCTGCTAGAATTAGTAAATAGACATGAAGGTATAAATATTTATTAGCTTTAACCACTTGACATCCAGAGGATTTACCCCCCTTAATGACCAGGCCTCTTTTTGCTACTCGGCGCTGCACTAATTCAACTGATAATTGCGCGGTCATGCTATGCTGCACCCAAACGAAATTTACGTCCTTTTTTTCACACAAATAGAGCTTTCTTTTGGTGGTATTTGATCACCTGTGCGCTGTTTATTTTTCACGCTATAAACAAAAAAAAGTCAAAAATTTTGAAGAAAAACAATATTTTTTACTTTCAGCTATAAAAAATATATAGTAAACTCAAAGTTGGTTATAAATTTAGGCCAAAATGTATTCTGCTACATGTTTTTAGTAAAAAAATCACAATAAGTGTATATTGATTGCTGTGTGTGGAAGTTATAGCGTCTACAAACTATGGTATAGATCAGGGGTGGGCAAACTTTTTGACTTGAGGGCCGCAATGGGTTCATATATTGGACCCGGGGGCCGGACCAAGAGTAGATGAATGATGTGTATGTGTCATCCATAGTAAGTATAGTAATATTCCCCCATAGTAAGCATAGTAATTAATCCCCCATATAGTAATTCATCCCCCATAGTAATTCATCCCCCATATAGTAATTCATCCCCCATAGTAATTCATCCCCCATATAGTAATTCATCCCCCATAGTAATTCATCCCCCATAGTAATTCATCCCCCATATAGTAATTCATCCCCCATAGTAATTCATCCCCCATATAGTAATTCATCCCCCATAGTAATTCATCCCCCATAGTAATTCATCCCCCATATAGTAATTCATCCCCCATAGTAATTCATCCCCCATATAGTAATTCATCCCCCATAGTAATTCATCCCCCATAGTAATTCATCCCCCATAGTAATTCATCCCCCATATAGTAATTCATCCCCCATAGTAATTCATCCCCCATAGTAATTCATCCCCCATATAGTAATTCATCCCCCCTATAGTAGTAAGCCAAGTCCCCCCTGTGTCAATTCACTTACCTTTGCTCCGCGCGTTCCTCTCGCCATGTTCTCGCGCCATTCTGGTCTTCAGGGCGGACTGTGAGAGGAGCCTAGCTCCCCTCACGTTCGTCACGCTGCCCCGCCTACACACATCCTGACAGCCATCCTGACAGTATCACGCTCCACGGGCCGGAGTTTGCCCATTGCTGGTATAGATACTGCAATTTACGCCATTTTTTGCTTTACAGCGCTGCGCTAGTTTAACGGACAATTGCGCGGCCATGCAATACGGTACATAAATGAGATTTACATCCTTTTTTTCCCACAAATTGAGCTTTCTTTTGGTGGTATTTGATCGCCTGTGCGGTTTTTATTTTTTGCGCTATAAAAAAAAAGGCTGACAATTTTGAGGAAAAAAAACTATATTTTGGACTTTTTGCAATAAAACATGTCCAGTAAAAAAAATCTAATTTAGTCATAAATTTCTGCCAAAATATATTCTGCGACGTCTTTGCTATAAAAAAAAACTCCAATACGTGTAAATTAATTGGTTTACGTGAAAGTTATAGCATTTACAAATGGCGGGAAAGATACTGGGATTTTTAGTTTTTTTTTATACTAATAATAGCGGCGATCAGCGACTTATGGCGGCAATCAGCGACTTATGGCGGGACTGCGAGACTGCGGCGGACATTCTGACATTGGGGGCTACTGACTTGGGGTCACTGACATCCCCAGTGACACCAATACAGTGATCAGTGCAAAAAAAAAACTACTGACACTGTACTAATGGCACTACCTGTTTACAAAACACACGTTTTAAAACGTGCTTTTGCCCAGCCGTGCTGCCCTGCCGCTGTTTTTCTACAGTGGCTGGGCGGCATGTGGTTCAACTTTTTTTTTACATTTCTTCAGCTGCTTTCTGATTTCTGGCTTAGACCAAAATGATGTCATTATTATTATTATTATTATTATACAGTATTTATAAAGCGACAATGGTTCGCTCAGCGCTGTACATTACAAATGGGGGATCCCAGGAGCCTCTATGGGCATTTTTTTTCTTTCATCTGGAGGAGGGGAAGAGGGGCTTTCTCGGCTAAGCACACCCACCTGCCTGCATGTCTAAGCTAAGGGCAGATGGATTCCAGGAAGTAAATGGTACATGAATCATATGCCCTTGCTCAGGATGGTCATGGCCAATAATGCCCTGAGATCAATATAAACCAAGTACCAGAACACAGCGATGTCTCGAGATGTTTCAAAGCGATTTCTCAACAAAATAAAGCATGGAGACACGGGTGGATGTATGAGTTTGTTTTGAATATTAGAAATGAATTAAATAGTTGTTTTTCGGTTTGTGGTATTCAGATACAGTTTAGTTTCACTTTAGCAGCACAATGGTTGGTGTCCATGTATCCTAGGTTTTCAATCAGTGGTATATATAACCTAAGGGGTCCGTAGCCTCCCTGGCGGTATTCCCGAGTGTAGCTCGGGGTAAAGTTTCAGTACCACAAGCGGTAACCCCGAGCTACACTCGGGCTTACCATGCGGATCTGTTCTTCTATTACCTTGTCCTTCGTTCCCGCGATGTCCCTCCTGCAGTGTCCCCTGTAATGTCCTCCGGCCGATGCCAGCATCTGTCTTCTGGGTTCCGTTCCCTGCGACGTCGGGACGTACGGGGGGACGGAACTGGCGGGAAATTTGAAAATGACAATAAGTGACATTCACTAAATACACTAAAATCACATAGTATAACATTCCTGTATCAAACCATTTCACATACATTTTGTCCCGAGTGCTTTGTCCGGCGCCCTGCCTGCATTTTTACTGTTCTTTCTGCCTGGAAACTGAGAAACGTCCATGGCGTCCAAAAAGTGTCCCTTTAGGTCAAAAGCGGTTTTAGACCTTCTAGAGAACAGCGATAGTAAATCAGAACCACTTGCAGAATTGAATGATAATGATTCGTGGGGGAAATTCCTCATCAGACACTGAAAACGATTCTGCGACTTTGCTCAGTGATGTGCGAACTTGGCGCTCTATTTCACATTTCAGTGTTTTTGGTTTGATTATATTATTGAATTAAAATTATTATTATTATTATTATATTATTACTTTTATGGTTATTTATTAAATTATAATTTATGATTTTGTGTTTAAAATTTTATCATACCCGGGATGTTTAGTAGACTCTTGTTCGGACAGATTTCAGTGAGTTATTCCTAAAATTACAGCCTACAATAAAAAAATACATATTTCCATGCAAAAAAATGTACCGCTTTCAGCACAGAAATATGGACATAATCAGACCGCTAGGGAGGTTAATATCCAGAAACTATAATAACTCATTATAATAATAAAGCAGAAGAGAGCTAAAGCAAAAACTTGGTTTTAAGTTTCAGACAGAGAAGAAAAGCATTCTGACTTATGCCTGGTTTTTGATTGCTGTCACCTGGACAGTGTAAAGGAGTAATGGAAAATCCTAGTTTTTTGCAGTTAAAAACAGGAGGCAAAGGGAAAATTCTCCAATGGGGACACTCGTTCCGCTGACAACTGTCTAAAGCTGGACATAGATGGATAGAATTACAAATGAAAAGTGAGTTTCTGATGTGGAGAGAGGTTGCCACCATCCCTATAATGTTAATAATCCATACAAGAAACCTTTTTTGGAACTTGTTACACAATTGATTTTGTTGCCTTCAAAGTCCCAACAGAGGTTTCTTGTATGAATTACATACAAAAATTATTAGAAAAAGTCTTAGGAAAATCTGTACTATAATTCTCAGAACATTCACGTGTCATTCGAAAGATTTTGTTTGCTTTTAAGATTTGATTTTGGAATGAATATACTTTAATGAACGAAAACCACATAAATGTTGGAAATTTATTAATTCTAGAAAAATTTTCCATCCTGCTCCTTATAATTTTTTCATCACTGTAGTCGAAAATGAATATTGATTTGACCCCACACATGATTAAAAAAACAAACAAACCTTCTTTCACTAGGAAATGTATCTATGGCCATCTTAAGGCTACATGATCAATTCAATCTCTATGCTGCTGAGATAATTAACCGTTGACAAGCTTCTCATTAGTATCACATTGACTTCATTGAAATTTAAATGAAGTGACTGCCAACAAGTGATTTACCTGTGTAGGCTTAGGCTCAGATGGAACTTCCTCATGCTTAAAGGGTTAAGCTGGTCATACATGGATCAAAATTCAGTTAGAGATTTCATCCATTTATGGGCAGACTGGTTGTACCCAAGTTGATCCATCGATCGACTTGGGTACAACCAGCCTGTCAGATTATTTTACATTTGATTACTGCTGGCGGCTAGGGGCTACGCTGAAGAAGGGGGTTCGTCTCCCGAAACGCGTCAGCTTATCCCTATTTAGGTCACAGCATTGTATTGGACTGCCATTGCGGACCACTTATTCTGCTTGTATTCTCCTTTGGTTTGTGAGTATATATCTATTTGATTTCACAATAAACACGTGGTGTACCACGGTAATGCACAATGAGTGTGCGCCCTTTTTGCTTTTGTTCATCAAATCAAATGGTAACTTGGTTTTTTTGAGAGGTGTGGGTGCAATAATGGCAGGTAATAGTCCCAGTACCTCAAGGCATGAAGCCTTTCATCTCATCACGTATCAAGTTGGGGTGGGCTCTTTGGTCCCCCCGTTGGCATCCATATGTAAAATATCAAATTGTAAAGAATTTAAGAAGAGAGGAATGTAAAGAAAAATAAAGGTGAAAAGAGAGAAAAAAGAAGCTGAGACTGGTCACCTCTGTCCAGGCACCCGGACCCCTGGGGCATCCCGATGACTAGGAAGCTTGACGATATTTAATCAATGGATTCCACGCTATTTCAGGCCTGACTTGTGTGTCTCTAAGAATACTTGTCAATTTTTCATTATTCATAATCCAAGATAATTTATGTTTAACCATCGTAATGTTAATCATGAGTGACTTCCATACTCATGCTATGGTTATTTTAGTTGCTAGAAAAATGAAGAAGATTTGGGATCAGAGATGTCTGGGTATCCGATCCAAAAGGTTGGTGAACAGTGTTGTTTTTGTTTTTTGGGTATATTCCTTCCCGCCACTGAATATACAAGAGTGGATATTTTAATCCAGAAGAGCTGGACCTTCAGACAGGACCACATATTGTTCTCTTGCTCGCAACCTCGAAAACAGAGGGGTGAGGTACCAGAATAGAGTTTTGCCAGCCTTGCTGGGACAAGGTACCATCAAGACCTTATAGTAGGGAGATAATGAGTATTCCACTGTGAACCATGGTTGACCATTGCACCCACATATACTTTTCTATAGTCTCACCCAGGTCTGATTCCCATGCCATTTGGTAGGAAGGCTGGTAAATAGAATACATAATTTGGAGATTGCTCTGCATGTCCTGGGACCACGCAGGCATTTATTTTCAAATAAAGTCCTGGTAGCTACACTATGTTGCAAAAAGTATTGGAACCCCTGCCTTTACAAGCACATGAACTTTAATGGCATCCCAGTCTTAGTCTATAGAATTCAATATTGAGTTGGCCTGCCCTTTGCAGCTATAACAGCTTCAACTCTTCTGAGAAGGCCGTCCACAAGGTTTAGTAGGGTGTCTATGGGAAGGTTTGACCATTCTTCTAGAAGCGCATATGTGAGGTCAGGCACTGATGTCGGGGGAGGAGGCCTGGCTCGCAGTCTCCGCTCGAATTCATCCCAAAGGTGTTCTATCGGGTTGAGGTCAGGACTCCATGTCTTTATGGACCTTGCTTTGTGCACTGGTTTGCAGTCATGTTGGAAAAAGAAGGGGCCATCCCCAAACTGTTCCCACAAATTTGGGAGCATGAAATTGTCTTTAGCTCATCACTCTGCAGACAGTTGGCGACTTCTGCTTCCACTTTGTTATAATATCACTAACAGTTGACCGTGAAATATTTAGTAGCCAAGAAATGTCACGGATGGACTTAGGTGGCAACCTATCACGTTACCAAACTTGAATTCACTGAGCTCCTGAGAGCGACCCATTCTTTCACAAATGTTTGTAGAAGCAGTCTGCATGCCTAGGTGCTTGATTTTATACACCTGTGGCCATGGAGGTGATTGGAACACCTGAATCCAATGATTTGGAGGGCTGGCTCAATACTTTTGGCAATATAGTGTATGTCTATATATAGAAAAAAACCTCAGCGCCATATGGTGTTAATATGATTATAAAGTGATGTGCTGCCCGCATAAAATGTGTTCCCACATAAAGTAAATGAATAAAAAAGTGCATATGCAACGCACAAATAATGCTCTAATATATTAGTGTTCTAAGTAGATGTATACGATAAACATATATCATTGTGCGTATTGAACAAATATACTCAAATAAATACCAAATATACATACAAAACCATGCAAATCCTTGTGTCATAAGTGACAAACGGATGTGCCCAAACGTGCGTTGAAAGTATCCAAAAATAATCATATGTCCATCAATGTCATTCCCTGTGCTTCTGGCATATGGGCCACGATGCTTTATTGCAAAAATCCCCGAAGAAACAAACAGTCAAAGGCCAGAATATTTTATAGGCATTACAGGGAGATTTGCTAAAACTGATGCACTCAGAATCTGGCGTAGTTGCATGGTAGCCAATCGGCTTCTAACTTCAGCTTGTTCAATTAAACCAATTGTAAAGGAATTTTTTTTGTAAAATAATAAACATCTCTATTCTTACCTGCTCTACGCAATGGAATTGCACAGGACATCCCCAAACTGCCTCTTCTCGGGTCCCCCGCCAGCGCTCCAGGCTCCTCCTCTCTATTCAGTGCTGCCGCAGGAAGCTGATTCCCGTAGGGGCACTTGTGCGTGCTTGTGCCCGAGCCCCGCTGCTGCGTCCATTGACAGTGGGCCTTGGCCCCGCTCCCTCATCACTGGAGCTGATTGACAGGAGCAGGAACCAATGGCTCTCGCTGCTATCAATCTGCCCAATGAGGAAGGAGACAGCAGCAAGAGCCGCTGCTATCATGCAAGTCGCTGTATCGGATCAGGCTCAGGTAAGAAACAGGAGGGGCTGGGGGGAATCCTGCAGCATAGAAGGTTTTTCACCTTAAAGCATATAATGCATTAACCTCCCTAGCGGTATTCCCGAGTGTAGCTCGGGGTAAAATGTCTGTACCAAAAGCGGTAACCCCGAGCTACACTCGGGCTTACCATGCGGCGCTGCATAGGGATTCCCTGCAGAGCTTACCTTGTCCTTCACTCCCGCGATGTGTCCCCTGCAGCGTCCCCAGCCATCTCCTCCGGCCGATGCCGGCATCCGGCTTCTGTGTTCCGGTCCCTGTGACGTCGGGACGTACAGGCGCCACCGGCGGCGGGAAATTTGAAAATTTAAAAAAATTTCATTTTTTTCCAAACAAATTTTACATAGTAAAACATTGCTGTTTCAACCTGTCAAAATATGCAATAAAAAGGGCAAAATACACATTTAACCCCCCTGGAGGTATTCCCGAGTGTAGCTCGGGGTAAAGTTTCAATACCACAAGCGGTAACCCCGAACTACACTCGGGAATACACTGCAGCATTGCTCCGGGATCTCTTCTGCACTTCTTCTCTCCCGTGATGTCCCTCCTGCAGTGTCCTCGGTAATGTCCTCCGGCGGATGCCGGCACCTGTCTTCTGGGTTTCGTTCCCTGCGACGTCGGGATGTACGGGGACAGAACGGCGGGAAATTTAAAAATTTTAAAAAGTGACATTCAATAAATACACTAAAATCACATAGTATTCTATTACTGTATCAACCCATTTCACATATATTTTGTCCCGAGTGCTTTGTCCTGCGCCCTGCCTGCATTTTGTCTGTTCTTTCTGCCTGGAAACTGAGAAACGTCCATGGCGTCCAAAAAGTGTCCCTTTAGGTCAAAAGCGGGTTTAGACCGGCTAGAGAACAGCGATAGTAAATCAGAACCACTTGCAGAATTGAGTGATAATGATTCGTGGGGAGATTCGTCATCAGACACTGAAAACGATTTTGCGACTTTGCTCAGTGATGTGCGAACTTGGCGCTCTATTTCAAATTTCAGTGTTTTTGGTTTGATTATATTATTGAATTAAATTTATTATTATTATATTATTATTTTTTATGATTATTTATTAAATTATAATTTATGATTTTGTGTTTCAAATTTTATCCTACCCGGGATGTTTACTAGACTCTTGTTCGGACAGATTTCAGTGAGTTATTCCTAAAAATTACAGCCTACAATAAAAAAACTACATATTTCCATGCAAAATAATGGTACCGCCTTCAACACCAAAAATCTGAAATAATCATACCGCTAGGGAGGTTAAGGAAAAAAACCTTGAGACTTTAGAACCACTTTAAGCTTTGGCAATAAAATGTGGAAGGTAACTGGTTTCTCTGCAGAGCTGTACCATATGTTGTACTATGCAGTTTTGGAAATAACCCCCTTAGTGTCCAAACTTTTTTTTTTCCCAAACACTTTCATTGTTGATATTCTCTTAGGTGCTTCATAACAGCTGGAACCGAACTGACTCTACCCAAAAAAGCAATCAAGATCCTTAAGAACATCTGCTCATCCGTAGTAATATCTAGGATTACAAGTACTGATCATACTGTGCTGCTTTAATACTTTATTACTGCAAGCCAACACATGTTTCTGATCTTCATTAATTCAGCACGTATGTCTAATCATGTGCATGCTGTATCATGGTCAGAGGGAGATCATTCATCTTCTAGCAGAATACAAAGTTTCAGAGAGTGCAATCATGTACCTAGTAATCAGGCAATTTTGTGCCTAATTGCTCTGTCTTACAGCAATGTTCTCATTTTTGCTTTTGCCTGCCAAGATGCTGCTGCTGTCTTATCCACTTGTTGATAGATGACGGTGTCATGTTAGCGGAAACGGGGACGAGAACATTCCCAGTCCCATTCATTGGAACTTGTTCATTTATATATTTATTTATTCAGAAAAAAAAAAGCATAATCAGAATTCTGGCCCAGGTAAATCTATATAATATGTGATCTAAGAAGTGTTGGTAGTAAAGCCCTTTTCCCATTTGTGTAATTTGGCAAGCGTGCTGAAATGTGCAGCAGTGCACAACGTTGGCTGATGCGTGAAGTCATCTCAGACAAAGTGCAAGGACATTGGATACTAAATAAACTGCTTTCCAAAGTTTTTCACTGGTGAAGTGTATTCCACTGGAGGCATTTCCAAAGGTTTCAAGGGTTACTTTTGCTTGTTCACTTGAAGGAAAACTCAACAAAACACACAATCTGTATCGGCTTTTTTGCTTTTGAGTGCACAATTTAGAAGTTTAACCTCCCTGGCAGTATTCCCGAGTGTAGCTCGGGGTAAAGTTTCAGTACCAAAAGCGGTAACCCCGAGCTACACTCGGGCTTACCATGCGGCGTTGCTCAGGGAGTCCCTGCAGCGCTTACCTTGTCCTTCTCTCCCGCGATGCGTCCCCTGCAGCGTCCCCGGCCATCTCCTCCGGTCGATGCCGGCATCCGGCTTCCGTGTTCCGGTCCCTGTGACGTCGGGACGTACGGGCACCGGAACCGGCGGCAAATTTGAAAATTTAAAAAAAACGACATTTTTTTAAAAACAGTTATTACATAGTAAAACATTACTGTTTCAAAGCTTTTCACATACATTTTGTCCCTACTGCTTTGTCCTGTGCCCTGCCTGCATTTTGACTGTTCTTTCTGCCTGGAAACTTAGAAAAGTCCATGGCGTCCAAAAAGCGTCCCTTTAGGACAAATTTGGTTTTAGACCGGCTAGAGAACAGCGATAGTAAATTAGAACCACTTGCAGAATTGAGTGATAATGATTCGTGGGGGAAATTCGTCATCAGACACTGAAAACGATTCTGCGACTTTGCTCAGTGATGTGCGAACTTGGCGCTATATTTCAAATTTCAATGTTTTTGGTTTGATTATATTATTGAATTAAATTTATTATTATTATATTATTATTTTTTATGAGTATTTATTAAATTTTAATTTATGATTTCGTGTTTCAAATTTTATCCTACCCGGGATGTTTATTAGACTCTTGTTCAGACAGATTTCAGTGAGTTATTCCTAAATTACAGGCCTACAATAAAAAAACTACATAATTCCATGCAAAAAAATGTACCACTTTCAGCACCAAAAATCTGAAATAATCATACCACCAGGGAGGTTAAACAAAAAAAAATCGGTTTCATGTGCTTATCAGGAAATTACATTTTTGACAGTAACCTGTTTCTGTAAGTGCAAAATTAACATTGCGGACAATGCAATTCCATCCAACAGTTTCTTATCCATGTAGCGCTCACCCCGTAGGAGACCACTGTTTAGGTTTCTAGGTTTTTTCCCAGTAGACTCACCAACAGCCAGGCGCAGTCACAGTCTTTTGGCTCAGTAATCAGTCTAGGGGTATGCATTTCTGATGCTTTCTTGAAGATCTTGAACTTGGATACTTTCATGGTAACTGTGGGATACTCCAGTAACTTTAAGAAGAACTTGGGGACACTAATCTTCCTCCTAACAAGCTGAGCACAGTCTTTGCTTGTAGCAAATATTGGACTGAGCTCAGGGGCGGACTGACAACTCATGGGGACCCCGGGCAATAGGGGATCATGGGGCCCCTGTGTCCTTGCCCAAACTCAAAAAAGCCTATGAAAAAGGTACCAGGGGCATCTCATGGGGCCCCCTACTGACCCCAGGCCCTTGGGCAGTGCCCGAGTTTCCAAATGGTCAGTCCGCCCCTGGCTGAGCTATACTAGGATACCAAATACAATGTCCCCTTTGAGCAAAACTGGTGCTGCTACAATAGGGATAGTAGCAGCATACAGTCTCAGGGATTTCTCACATCAGGATGTATTCACTTATGTCCTTGGATAATTGGATGCCTCCTTCCTATATGTTCCAAACACCTCTCCTGTGATTGCTCCAGACCAGATTCCCAAAAAAAGTCCCTCAGCTCCAGTAAATTTCAGCAGAATAGGCCCCCCAGCTAGCCCAGCTGGGACTTCGATAAGCAGCAGACACATGGCAGGCCTGCCCAGGATGGAAGCTGCCCTCCAGGCTGGGATGCCCTCTTCTAAGACAAGAACCATTTTGTTCCAAGCCCCAGGCTTTTTGTTCTCCCTCCCAGTCGCCATCTTGGTACCTCTCCCCATGGATTGGCCAGGGCTGCATAAAAATTCAGCTGTTGATTTGACCAACCCACTATCTTCTAGATCTCTTGCAGAGAGACTGGGGAAAGCAGTCAACCCTGTAGCCAGTGAAAGACAGAACATACCAGAATAATCACATGCAGCTCAACTGATTACAGAGAGCTAGTATTAACTTAATCTACCTGACCTAGCACCTACACAATATTGACAAAAGTATTAAGGCGCCTGCCTTTACAGACACATTAACCTTAATGACATCCCAGTCTTAGCCTTTAGAGTACAATATTGAGTTGGCCCCGCCCTTTGCAGCTATAACAGCTTCAACTCTTCTGGGAAGGCCGTCCACAAGGTTTAGGAGGGTGTCTATGGGAAGGTTTGACCATTCTTCCAGAAGCGCATTTGTGAGGTCAGGCACTGATGTCGGACGAGAAGGCCTGGCTCACAGTCTCCGCTCTAATTCATCCTAAAGGTGTTCTGTTCGGCTGAGGTCAGTACTCTGTGCAGGTCAGACAAGTTCCTCCACCCCAAACTCGCTCATCCATGTCTTTATGGACCTTGCTTTGTGCACTGGTGTGCAGTCATGTTGGAACAGGAAGGGGCCATCCACAAACTGTTCCCACAAAGTTGGAAGCATGAAATTGTCCAAAATGTCTTGGTATGCTGACGCCTTAAGAGTTCTCTTCACTGGAACTAGGGGGCCAAGCCCAATCCATGGAAAACATCCCCACACCATAATCCCCCCTCCGCTAAACTTTGCACTTGGCACAATGCAGTCTGGCAAGTACCGTTGCCCTGGCAACTGTCAAATCTAGACACATTTATCGGATTGCCAGACAGAGAAACATAATTCTTCACTCCAGACAACATGTCTCCACTGCTCTAGAGTCCAGTGGTGGCGTGCTTTACACCACTGCATCCAACACTTTGCATTGCACTTGATGATGTAAGCCTTGGATGCAGCTGCTCGGCCATGGAAACCCATTCCATGAAGCTCTCTATGCACTGTTGTTATGCTAATCTGAAGGCCACATGAAGTTTGGAGGTCTTTAGCTATTGACTCTGCAGACAGTTGGCGACTTTTGTTCACTGTGCGCTTCAGCATGCGCTGACCCCGCTCTGTCATGTTACGTGACCTACCACTTGGAGTTGCTGCTGTTCCCAGTTGCTTCCACTTTGTTATAATTCCACTAACAGGTGAGTGTGGAATATTAGTAGCCAGAAAATGTCACGGATGGACTTATTGCACAGGTGGCAACCTATCACAGTACCACGCGTGAATTCACTGAGCTCATGAGAGCGAACCATTCTTTTAAAAATGTTTGTAGAAGCAGTTTGCATGCCTAGGGGCTTGATTTTATACACCTGTGGCCATGGAGGTGATTAGAATACCAGAATCCAATGATTTGGATGGGTGTCCCAATACTTTTGGCAATGTAGTGTGTCTAGGAGGGTGCTACATCCACATTCTACTAGATGGAAATGCCCGCCAGTAGATTGCAAATTGGTTCCTCCTGCTGGTTCATGTGCCAATACAGAACTTTGGAGTAGATGGGAGGAATCACACCATGTAGCAAGGGGAGTAGGTATTTGACACACTTAGGAAGTGTTGAATACCTGCAGTGGCAGGAGATCAGCAATGAGGGGGAGCAGGGGCGGACTGACAACTCATGGGGCCCCCGGGCAATAGGGGATCATGGGGCCCCTGTGTCCTTGCCCAAACTCAAAAAAGCCTATGATAAAGGTACCAAGGGCATCTCATGGGGCCCCCTACTGACCCCGGGCCCTCGGGCAGTGCCCGAGTTTCCAAATGGTCAGCCCGCCCCTGAGGGGGAGTTTCAAGACAGATCTACAAAAAGGTCATATTTGCCTTCTCTGATTACAGGGTTTCCGTTATGATCAGGAAGTAAATGAGGGGTTGCCCAGTAATGATGTGGCTTTTGACCACAGAGTAGGTTTGGACAGTTATTAGGAGCAGACTGGAACAGTCTAAGTTCTTGCAGCTGAAGATCACAAGATGGACAGCACATTGGGCACACTGGTGCAAATTGTAACATACACAGATGGGGACCATAGATAAACTGCAGCTCAGGAGATTGTACTCATGAATCCCAGTAGAAGCAAGTCCATGGGCTTGATCCAGGGGAGGGAATAGTCCAGCAGCCAGTCAGGAAATCCCCATTGCTTATCTATAGGGCACATAGTCCCCCTATCTCCTGGGGAAGACCAAGTCTGAACAAGTTACAGCCTATTTACCCCATCTCTGATAGCCTATTGGGCACACTTCTCAGGGATTGGCTAGAGTGTAGTAAATATTCAAGTAAGAGATTTGAATTCCCCTCCCTGAACTTAGAGAGAAGGAAGTAATCGATCTCACCACCCAACCACCCAACAGACCCAAACAATCAAATCCAGTTCCTCTGGCTACAGAGCAAGCCCAACACTAACTTTTCCAAGCATTCTAGTCTAGGAGGGTGCTACATTAACATTTGGGTGTGCTCTGAATGGAATAAAATTCTCTGTACTCCTGTGACTTTAAATTCTGAATAGTTGCTTTTATCACAAGTTGTATTCTAATCTCTGAGAAATCCCTCATTTTTTTTATTATTATATATAAGTGAGTGGTAAGATAACAAAAATCCGCGTGTCTTTCCTTGACGTTTCCTGAAAGTGACAATTTGACATTTGCTTCCTTTAGGCTGAAATTGAATTGAAATGTAGTTGCTGACATGAAGATCTCCTTGTAATGCATTAAAATGTCTCCTTAATATGCCTCATTAACATGTCAGACACCTCCTGAGCAACATAATCATCTGACTTGCAGCAGCCGTCGTGCTTATGGGAGACGAACAAGATGGCAGATGTTACTGCAGGCAATGTTGGTGATGGAGCTGAAATGTACCTGCTTGAAGTTGAAATGAAGCATACTACCGGGCTTCATCACTTGTCTGTCTTCCTTCAAATAATTGTATGCAGTGGCTGCAGTAACCCTTAAATAACTCAGGAGTGATTTGTATTAGCCTGTTATCTTTATATAGAAAACATTTTTTGCACGGAGAAATAAGAGCAGAAAGAAGATATGTTATATAGGTATTCCAAGAAAATTAAATCCATTCCTGGCGAGGATAGAAGCTTCATTCCTGTTGTCATTGCATAGGATTTGACAATCGGGTACGCGGTTCAATCTGTGTTGTTGACTTGTTCTGGCCAACTATTCGGGGCATGCTACTTGAACTCTGCACAAGCCTCGTTCCTGCTAGCCATGTTAGAATATGCATTTATCAGGGGAAGTAATGAATGTGTTTTCAGTTGACTTGTATGGAAAATTTCAGGTCAACACAGTGTCATCACAACATTGTGTGAAGTGTTGCCCATGAGGACTCATGAAGAGAGGTAGGACATAGGAGGCAGAGAATGGCCATTCAGTTCTTTTTTTCCAATGGGCTCCATGTCTTCACCGAAAGAGTAGCTGTACATTACAGAGACCTGTGTCAAAATCTTAACAAGGGGAATCCTAAAACTCAAAACGTTAACTAGTCTTCAACAATCTTTGAGAATAGAGATTATTCTTGTAAACAGGTATAGATGAATCAGAGTGACTAGCGAGCCACAGGTGTGATAATTACTAGAGGATCTCAAACATGAAACACATACCGTATTTTTCGCACCATAAGACGCACTTTTTTCCCCCCAAAAAAGGGGGGAAAATGTCAGTGCGTCTTATGGAGCGAATATGGAGCGGCCGGTCCGGTATTTCCACTGCCGCCGTGTCAGAATACCGGGCCGGCCGCTCAGCTCTACAGCGGGACCTTATAGAGATGACTGCTGACCTTTGGGGAGGGGGGGGAGCGGGTACCTGAATTTGACAGGTACCCGCTCCCACTTCCGTGGAGTTGTTCTTTCATCTTACCTGTTCCTCTATCCAGCGGCGCGGTCTTCCCGGCTTCTGTAGTGTGGGCATGACAGCCGGGTGCCAAGTGCGCATGCGCAGGAAGCGGTGCTTTTTGTGAATGGTAAGGCGGCACCTGGGACACATGACAGATCCCAGAAGCCGCCGGACCAATCACAAAGCGCAAATGCTTCTCGCTCATGCGCACTGGGCACCCGGCTGTCATGCCGAGCACCATTACAGAAGCCGGGAAGACAGCGCGCGGCTGGATAGAGGAACAGGTAAGATGAAAGAACAACTCCGCGGAAGTGGAAGCGGGTACCTGTCAAATTCAGGTACCCGCTCCCCCCCCTCCCCAAAGGTCAGCAGTCATCTCCTGTACTATCCACAGTCTCTGGTCATCCCTGTGCTGTCCGCAGTCTCTGGTCATCCCTGTGCTGTCCGCAGTCTCTGGTCATCCCTGTACTGTGTCCGCAGTCTCTGGTCATCCCCTGTACTGTGTCCGCAGTCTCTGGTCATCCCCTGCACTGTGTCCGCAGTCTCTGGTCATCTCCTGTACTATGTCCGCAGTCTCTGGTCATCTCCTGTACTGTGTCCGCAGTCTCTGGTCATCTCCTGTACTGTGTCCGCAGTCTCTGGTCATCTCCTGTACTGTGTCTGCAGTCTCTGGTCATCTCCTGTACTGTGTCCGCAGTCTCTGGTCATCTCCTGTACTGTGTCCGCAGTCTCTGGTCATCTCCTGTACTGTGTCCGCAGTCTCTGGTCATCTCCTGTACTGTGGCCGCAGTCTCTGGTCATCCCCTGAACTGTGTCCGCAGTCTCTGGTCATCTCCTGTACTGTGGCCGCAGTCTCTGGTCATCTCCTGTACTATGTCCGCAGTCTCTGGTCATCGCCTGTACTATGTCCGCAGTCTCTGGTCATCTCCTGTACTGTGGCCGCAGTCTCTGGTCATTTCCTGTACTGTGTCCGCAGTCTCTGGTCATCTCCTGTACTGTGTCCGCAGTCTCTGGTCATCTCCTGTACTATGTCTGCAGTCCATTAGTTCAGAATTTTTTTTTCCTGTTTTCTGCCTCTAAAACCTAGGTGCGTCTTATGGTCAGGTGCGTCTTATGGAGCGAAAAACACGGTAACTACAACTGTGTTGGAAATATCTACAAATATATGTTGCGCTCCTAAATACTTCTCAATAAATAATAATTAAATTATTACCATTAAATTAATTCAAATTATGATACAAATAACTAATAAAAGTGTATAAATACCAAAAAATATTTAAATAGATAGTTTCAACTAATCAATCTTCTCCAAATAAATATCAAAATAATTCCACATGAAATACTCAAAAAAAAATGAGAGGAGTATTTCATGTGGAATTATTTTGATATTTATTTAGAGGAGATTGATTAGTTGAAACTATCTATTTAAATATTTTTTGGTATTTATACACTTTTATTAGTTATTTGTATCATAATTTGAATTAATTTAATGGTAATAATTTAATTATTATTTATTGAGAAGTATTTAGGAGCGCAACATATATTTGTAGAGATTATTCTTGTATTGGATTGCGTCAACTCAAGCAACAAGTAACAGAATGAAAAAGGTTGTGAAGAACAGAGAGAAGGTGTTTTACACTCTACAATATGGAATGTGATCACTTATATGGAAACTTTAGAAGAAGGAACCATAGTTGACCTCTCAGCCTCACGTTTCCCAGATGAGTTGTGCCCATGATACTCCCTACAATTAAATCTAGGTAATCACATGAGTAGTGTAAAGGGTTAGCTTATTTTATTAAAAATTGTAATCTGGAGCCAGTGAATAGGACTATGGATAACATTTAAAGTGGTTGTAAACCCTTACATATACACAGAGATGAGACAAATCCTTCAAAATAAGTTGAACTTGTTTATTTATAGTCTTCTCTTCTTTACATCTGTTCAAAGTGCTGAATTTAAAAAGCTTATCTGAGAGGTCAGAAAAGAAGGGGCGGAGAGCTGAAGTTACACTCTGCAGATCTCAGTGAGGAGAGTCCTGATTGGAGAGAAGAGACACACCCCGCCTCCCTCCACACAGCTCACAGGAACAGAGGCTGAGACTGTCAATTTGCTGGAAGTCCCTCCCCTGTCACCATTTTTTTTCTTGGTGTCACACCTTATCAGAAGTGATTCATGCTGATAGCAGAGGAATGACACAGCAGAGAGAAATTACTCTTAGTGTTCATATTTAATGTCTGAGGTTTACAACCTCTTTAAGGTTAGGATAGGGTTTAGCTGTTATCTTAAAGTACAATGTTATAGGTTTGATAAGTTTTGTACACTACAGTTATCAGTTCCATCATACTTAAAGGGGTTATAAAGGCATCTCTTTAATTAAAATAGTAAATATGTTTTACACAGAATGGTCTAATTCCTCCTTTCCTGGGGTCCCCCACCAGAGCTCTCCACTCTACCTTTTCTGTGTGTGTTCTCATAACAAGCTGTGCGCTATGGGGGTACATGTCTGGTGAACTTTCCATCCAGGCTGTGTGTATCCATAGACTCTCACAGTGCAGCTTGGCCCCACCCCTGATCGCTCCACACAGAATTTGACTGACAGCAGCAGGAGCCAATGGATCTTGCTGCTCTTAGTGTAGTTTATTGATAGCAGGAAGAGGAGAGAGAAGACCTTCAGCCAGGCACAGCGGTGGATGGATAGAGGACCCAGGTAAGTGTTTGGGGGGAGGGGTGCCTAGCAAGTGGAAAAACTTTTTTTACCCTAATACAGGGAATGCATTAAGGTAAAAAAATTGTTTAGCTTTATAACCACTTTAAGATAAAAAAAAAATTGCTTTGTCACCATTATTCACCCGCATCCTCTCCCTCTCTATCCGCTTTTTCTCTTAAGTCCCTTTTGGGAAACACACAGTAATAACACCAGTCCCACATTTATTCATTAAGACTTCAGGTCCCACCGTGCACAAAACCAGGGCACACGCGTGATCTATAATTAAAATTTTTATTGCAGTTGGGAGCATGCTGCCTGAGCCTAAATGCCTTGTAATCCTCCCTGGGAACAGGGGTGGACTGACAACTCATGGGGCCCCCTGGGCAATAGGGGATCATGGGGCCCCTGCAAGGGTGGACTGACAACTCATGGGGCCCCCGGGCAATAGGGGATCATTGTCCTTGCCCACACTCAAAAAAGCCTATAAAAAAGGTACCAGGGGCATTACATGGGGCCCCCTACTGACCCCGGGACCTCGGGCAGTGCCCGAGTGCTCGAATGGTCAGTCCGCCCCTGGGCCCCTGTGTCCTTGCCCAAACTCAAAAAATCCTATAAAAAAGGTACCAGGGGCATCTCATGGGGCCCCTTACTGACCCCGGACCCTCGGGCAGTGCCTGAGTTTCCAAATGGTCAGTCGGCCCCTGCCTGGGAACATGCATGTAAAGGTGGCTACTGCGGGACTCCATAGGACCCTGAAAGGGGAAGGAACTACACTAAAAATAAGAAGTGTGGCCAGCGTTCAGGAGACCATCATGGTTCCATTTCCTGCTAGGGGCAAAGTTAAAAATACTTTGTACTTCCAGGTAAAAGGAACCATGTAACTCATTTCCCTTCCATCCATGTGACAGAGATGGCACTTGGTAATTGGCTGTGCAAGAGCCATCACATAGAGGTCTAAACCTTGTTTAAGCTCTAGACTAGTATCAACTTTGAAGTACATGAGGATTCTTCTCTTCAGTTCTTAGCATTGAACAGATCAATGGGGGAATGAATGGGTATTAAATATAAGCTGCTGTGAAGACCATATATAAAGTGAAAAAGTGGCTTTGTCCTGGATTGGCAAACAGCAGGTTCACTTTAAGCTTAGAATAGGAAGTTAAATGTTTTGTGATGACGATCTGTTTGTGGGTGTTAAATCAGTATTACACCCAGAAGCAAACATTTATTATATTACAGCTTACCAATTCTTAGATGTGATGGCTGCATTAGTTTTCTTTTTTAGGCTCTCTTTCTTTTACTTTCACCCAATGATCCTGCCAGTAAGTTGGTTGTTTTTCAGAAGAACAAACTCTCTTTCAGATGTATCAGTTTACAGGGATGAGACAATTATTACTGACAGGAACGTGTATAATGATCAGCTTTTTTTTATTTATGTAAAACTTTTATCCCAAAAGAAGAAAAAATGTTTGCAGTAACTGCTTAAAAAGTGGTTGCTTGAAGTTGTCTTCAATTTGTTAGTGTATTTAAAGCTGCTAATATGTCTAACACTCCACTCTCCCACAGATTAACAATGCTGCTGTCCAAAGGTAGGCCTCTGTGTGTGTTTACTGCCACAGCAGCATGCTGCACCTACTCAACAAACACCTTGGCATCTATCCCTTGGCAAACTTATTCACTCCTATGGCTTCAATTACCACCTCTATGCCAACGACACACAAATTTACCTCTCCACCCCCCACCTCACCCCCTCACTCTCTGCCCGCATCGCCCACCTCCTAAACAACATATCAGACTGGATGTCGCTCCATTTCCTCAAACTTAACCTCTCCAAAACCGAGCTCCTGGTCTTCCCCCCACCCCATGCCCCCCATCCATCACTACTAACAACGCCACCATCTCTCCCACCCCACACGCCAAAGTCCTGGGTGTCACCCTGGACTCCCACCTCTCCTTCCTACCCCACATCCAACTGCTATCTAGATCTTGCAGGCTCCACCTCCACAACATCTCCAAGATACGCACATTCCTCACCCCAGACACCACCAAACAACTCGTACACTCCCTCATCATCTCACGCCTGGACTATTGCAATTCCCTTCTCACTGGCCTACCCAAACGAACGCTATCCCCACTCCAGTCGATCCTAAATTCAGTGGCTAGACTCATCCACCTCACCAACCGCTCCACATCTGCCTCCCCACTCTGCCAATCGCTTCACTGGCTCCCGATTGCCCAACGCATCAAATTCAAACTGCTAACCCTGACCTACAAAGCCATTCACAACGCCGCCCCAAACTACCTAACTGACCTGATACCCAAATACTACCCTACCCGTGCCCTCCGCTCCTCACAGGACCTCCTACTCTCTAGCTCCCTGGTCTCCTTCTCCCACACCCGATTGCAGGACTTCTCTAGGACTTCCGCCATCCTCTGGAACTCCCTACCCCAATCCATCAGACTGTCACCCACCCTCCTCACCTTCAGGTGCACCCTCCTCTTCAGGGAAGCCTACCCCAACCTCACCTAACACCTGACCTCACCTAACCCCCGACCTCACCTAACAACTAACCCCCTCCACTCCTCCCACCACTCCACCCCCCACAGCTATCTCCTCCTGTATCACCTTCCCCTCCCTCCTAGATTGTAAGCTCAAAAGAGCAGGGCCCTCGAACCCCTCGTGTATTGTATTGTTACTGTATTGTCTCATGTTCTGTCCCCCTCGCTAATGTACAGCGCTGAGCATACCCTTTGGCGCTATATAAATACTGTATAATAATAATAATATCAAAAAATGGAAATATCAGTTTGGGTTTACTAACTCTGTATTTATTTACTATCAATACACGCAGAGAGCATCTTAAGCAATATATATATTTGTGTACTGAATGGCTATCCCTAGAGCTGAACCCACAAGAAATTATTGCCTAATAACACTGCAGTTGAGAAAATCATCCAATTTTGCTGCCAACGGGTTGTCTTCCAGCCTCACCCACTCCTCCCCTTATAGGACCATAGGAGTTCAGATAATAATCATGCTCTTGTGTTATGTTTACCAGTAAACTGATATCCTGATAATGCCTTAAGATTTTCAGATTTAGCTCAAAAACCTAAAGCGGTAATCCCACTCAACAAATGGGCCTCATTTAACTGTCAATAAATCCTTTATTACCTTTCAAACACCGAAAATGAGGAGATGAGCTTGGAATTAATATGCATTAACTTTTCCTAACCTATATTTTTTTCCATCATTTCCAGATGTATTCCTTGGTATGATGAGGTGGGAAGGTTATCTATGGAAAACTGATAGAGTGGTGGTGGGGATTCTCAAATACAACCTTGTTCAGAAAGTTCATGAGACATCGGTCAATTGTGATCTCAGACCCTCTGCTGTGTTTGGCTTTTATGATAAAAATGGAGGTGTTTTGCGCATGGCTAAGAATGATGAATTGCATGGAGGTGACTTTGCTGTCACCTGCAGTTCTAATTCAAACACTTTATTCTTCATCATAAAGAGACAGCTTTTAATATCATTTGTGCAGAAGTCGGACTCATTGAAGCATAATTAACTACATGTGTGGACCATAATTGAGAGCTATAACTCATTCTTCTTCATTTTTAAATATTACATCATGGGCCATACATATGGGATGTTCTGTCCATTGATATGATAGAATGTTCTTGTGTTCTTAGACATGTGTAGGCTGTACATCTTGTGGATTAGAGAGCCTGTCAAAAATGCATCGCCATTATTAATTGAGGTGAGCATGTGTAATGAGGAATGGCTAGCCTTTGGTGAATATTTTCAATAGCTTGTAAGAAAAAGGAATCACTGAGAAAAAAAATAAAATATATATATATAGATATATATATATAGTATTGGGCCAGTCCTTCAAATTATTGTATTCAGGGTTGTTCCAATCACCTCCATGGCCATCACCTCCATGGCCACAAGTGTAAAAATCAAGCACCTAAGCATGCAGACTGCTTCTACAAACATTTGTGAAAGAATGGTTCGCTCTCAGGAGTTCAGTGAATTCAACCATGGTCCTGTGATAGGTTGTCACCTGTACAATAAGTCCATCTGTGACATTTCCTGGCTACTAAATATTCCACAGTCAACTGTTAGTGGGATTATAACAAAGTGGAAGCAACTGGGAACAACAGCAACTCAGCCACCAAGTGGTAGGCCACGTCACATGACAGAGCAGGGTCAGCGCATGCTGAAGCGCACAGTGCGCAGAAGTCACCAACTGTCTGCAGAGTCAATAGCTAAAGACCTCCAAACTTGGTGTGGCCTTCAGATTAGCACAACAACAGGGCATAGAGAGCTTCATGGAATGGGTTTCCATGGCCGAGCAGCTACATCCAAGCCTTACATCACCAAGTGCAATGCAAAGCGTCAGATGCCGTGGTGTAAAGCATGCCGCCACTAGACTCTAGAGCAGTGGAATTGTGTTCTCTGGAGTGATGAATCATGCTTCTCTGTCCTGCAATCTGATGGCCTTGTCTGGGTTTGGCAGAATTTGCCTGACTGCATTGTGCCAAGTGTAAAGTTTGGTGGAAGGGGGATTATGGTGTGGGGTTGTCTTTCAGGGGTTGGATTTGGCCTCTTAGTTAGCCTTAGTTGCAGTGATGGGAAGTTTTAAGGAGTCAGCATACCAAAACATTTTGGGGCGGGCCCCTTCCTGTTCCAACATCAAAGCAAGGTCCATAAAGACATGGATGAGCAAGTTTGGGTGGAGGAACATGACTGGCCTGCACAGAGTCCTGACCTCAACCCCATAGAACACCTTTGGGATGAATTAGAGCGGAGACTGTGAGCCAGGACTTCTCGTCCGACATCAGTGCCTGACCTCACAAATGTGCTTCTGGAAGAATGGTCAAACCTTCCCATAGACACCCTCCTAAACCTTGTGGACAGCCTTCCCAGAAGAGTTGAAGCTGTTATAGCTGCAAAGGGCGGGGCCAACTCAATATTGAACCCTATAGACTAAGACTGGGATGCCATTAAAGTTCATGTGTGTGTAAAGGCAGGCGTCCCAATAGTTTTGGCAATATAGTGTATATATGCACACACCAATCAGCCATAACATTTTGATCACCCACCATATCATGCCCACTCACCTAATATTGAGTAGATTCCACTATTGTCACCTAAACAGCCCTGTCAAGGCATGAACTTCACTAGACCTCTGAAGGTATGCTGTGATATCTGGCACTAAGCTGTCAGTAGCAGATCCATTAGAGTGTTACTAAACGCAGGACTCTGCATTCACTACATCTGGTCTTCCTGGACCCTCTATTCACTATACTGTATCTGGTCTGCCCGGGCCCTACATTCACTATATCTGGTCCCCCAGGACCCTTCATTCACTATATCTGGTCTCCCAGGACCCTACATTCACTATATTTGGTCTCCAGGGACCCTGCATTCACTATATCCGGTCTACCCGGACCCTGCATTCACTATATCTGGTCTCCCAGGACCCTGCGTTCACTATATCTGGTCTCCCACAGTACACAGAACATGGAACTGCAATTATTTTAGTAAATATAAACTGCTAAATACCTTTTCTCATCAGCAGTTAGAGCAGTCTTATAACTTCTATCAGTGCCCAGCTGAGCACTTATTAAAACTTGTAGGAGTAGTTTTCATTCTCCTCTCATTGCCCTATGAGATTGCATAAATCCTGACCCTCTGTCTGGACAGTGCTGATTGGCCCTGTGCTGATCACATGCACTCTCCCAAGAAAAAGAAAAAAAAAACTCTCTAGCAGTACACACCAAACTGAGTATGTGCAGAGTGTCCCCGAGGCTGTGTTCTATCAGGAGATGAAATAGGGAACGTGGAAGAAGGGTAGGATCATAGAAGACAGGATCAAACATTCTTTTTACACAATGCTGAGCATTAACCCCGTAAATTCCACAGTGAGTATACTGTAACCACCATGCTTTACGGCATATTAAGACTGAATTTACTGTTGTGGGTTTAGTAACGCATTAAGTCCTGTAAGTTGTGAGGTGGGGCCTCCATGGATCAGACTTGCTTTTTCAGTACATCCCACAGATGCTCAATTGAATTGAGATCTGGATAATTTAGAAGCCAAGTCAACACACCTCAAAGACATCTTCCATTGCTCCGTGGTCCAGTTAAGATGCTCATGTACCCATTGTAGACACTTTTGGCTGTGGGCACGGGTCAGCACAGCTGTCTTCAAACTGGACACTGAAATACTCATCCTTCAAGTGAAGATACAGCCATAACATTATACCCAACCACCAGATTCCACTGGACCTCTGAAGGTATGCTGTAGTATCTGACACCAAGCCATCAGTAGCAAATCATTTTAGTCCTTAAAGTTGCAAGGTGGGGCCTCCATGCATTGGACTTGTTTTTCCAGCACATCCCACAGATGCTTGATTTATTAGAGATCGGAAGATTTTGGAGGCTCAACACCTCAAACTTATTGTTGTGTTCCTCAAGCCATTCATGAGTTCATCAGACCACATTCTGACATTGCTCTGTGGTCCAATTCTGATACTCAAGTGTCCATTGTAGGCATTTTTGGCTGTGGACACAGGTCAGCATGGGCACTCTGACTGGTTTGTGGCTACTCAGCCCCATACACAACAATCTGCAATGCATTGTGTGTTCTGACACCTTTCTATCACACTCAGCATTACCCTTTTCAACAGCTTGAGCTACATGAGCTCTTCTAATAGATCCGACTACAAAGGCCAACCATCGTTTCCCATATACATCAATGAGCCTGCGCCGCCCATGTCCCTGGTTCACTGGTTTTCCTTCCATGGACCACATTTGGTAGTCCTGACCTCTGCAGACTGGGAAGAAGAATTATAGTTTTGGAGTTGCTCTGACCCAGTCCTCTAGGCCTTATATTTGGCCCTTGTCAAAGTTGCTCAAATCCTTTTTTTCTACTTTCAAGATATCAACTTCAGGGATAACATGGTCACTATTATATTTCACTCAGTTTCAGATGCCATTGTAAGATTCAGTCTACCCAGCCATATGAGAAACCCACTTTTATTCATTAAAACATCAAAGTCAGGGGCTTAGTATTACAAAAAGCATCTTTCAGCCTGCAGGCTATTTTGTCATACAGCATTGGTTATTCCTCCCTAACATAGATCTACCTCAGGTTCAGCCTGCCTGCTGAGTTGGTTCCATGGAGTCAATTAGCTCATGTGCACTGATTCAATGTCCTGAACACACACTGCCTGTGTTTGGGGTATTATGTCTGTGCATGCTCTACTTTATGCAAATAGTGGCATATAACTGCCTACCACCACTGTAACCCATTTATATTCATGGATGGCTGTACGCAGCTCCAGGACATTCCAGGCGCCAGCTTTTGGTCCCCCAATGTGCATGAAGCCTAATACTGATTGATAACAAAAGACAAGACCGGTGCACCAGCTTTGTGCATTTCCTTTGATACTATTTATTCATGAAAATATTCAGATGTAGGTATACAAATGAACAAAAGTCACAAGCTTGTAATGTGGTTAGGACTTTAGAATCTACATACATTAACCACTTTATAATAATTTTTTTTTCATACAAATAGTTTTTTTGGGTGGTATTTGATCATCACTGCTCTTTTTATTTTTTATTATATAAATAAAAAATATCGAAATTTGTGAAAAAAATAAAATTCTGCCATAAAACATATCCAATAAATACATTTAAAAATCTAATTTCTTCATAAATGTAGGCCAAAATGTATTCTGCTACATGTCTTTGGTAAAAACAAATCTCAATGAGTATATACTGATTGGTTTGTGTGAAAGTTATAGTGTCTATGGTATATTTATTTTTTATCATTTATTATTATTATACAGTATTTATATAGCGCCAAAGGGTATGCTCAGCGCTGTACAGTAGAATATTTTTATTTACATATTTTTTATACTAGTAATAGCAGTGATCAGCAACTTACAGTGGGACTGTGACAGTGCGGAAGGCAATCTGACACTGACTGACACTGGGTGGGAACTGACTAGTGATGAGCCAAACACCCCCCTTTTCGGTTCGCGGTCAAACATTTGAACCTAATGAAGGTTCGATCATGAACTTCGAACAGAGGGGACAATTTACTAAGCTCTTATCTGAGTATGTGGTAAGATACCGCACAACTACTAAAGTACGGCATGAGTTATATTATTAAGTCATGCGGTACTTTAGTAGTGAAACATTCATTCATGTAACAGCTGCCAGTGGGGTTCCCCGCTGACAGCTGAATGTAAAAAGAATTGCTGCCATTGCCCAGCACTTAAATTTGTTTTTTTTTTAACATGAGTGGAGTCCCCCCATTCATACCTGGTATGGATTTTGAGGAGAACCCCCAAACCAAATTTTTTTAAAAATGGTGTGAGGGTCCCCCCATCCATACAAGACCCTCATCTAAGCATGCAGCCTAGGAGGTCAGGAAAGGGGGGACAAGTGAGCAACCTGAACCATACCAGGTCACATGCCCTCAACATAGAGGGGTGCTTTGGGGCAGGGGGCCCTTTGCACTTGTGTCTTGTGTCTTTGTGTCTTTGTGTTGCTATAACTCTGTTCTGACTCTCATGACTCTCCTGGAATCTGACTCGGCTTGCGACCTGACCATTCTTTGTGTTCTCCTTTGATCTGACCCTCCGTTGCTGAACTCGGCCCGTGACCCGTGATTCTCGTCTGCTGTACTGTACCATTTTGTCCCGTTGTTGTCGACCCGGCCTGCCCGACTACTCTATTGTCTTTTCCACCAGCTACACGCCATTGGCGGCGGCCATTACCGTAACTGAGGTGTCTCGGGGGCCGCGACCTGGTTCCTGGCTGTGTCAAATCCATCCCCACCATCAGGGACTCTGGTGAAGGGCAGCCTGGGACTTAGACTCCGTGCCCTGGGGGACTTCGGTCTGTGGGTGGTGGTTGTCGCCAGCCAGTGCGTTACATTGTTATTAGGCCTGCCTGTCCATTCCTCAGCTCCTGCCCTGACATAGAGCCATACAGGGGATCCGCTCCAACCCCCCCCCCCCACGCTGTGCCAATCACCCTCCCTGCCTACATGCTGCCTGGGCCCCCCTGCTGGCCTGGGCCCCATACAGGGGTACTGTTGGTAGCCCCTTATCCATGGCCCTGCTAATAGGTTCAATTTAGGGTGAGTTGGTGTGGGGTTGTAAGTCAGAGGAGGCATGTAAACCCCTAAAACACCTCATTCCTACCCAACACTAGCAGAAAACGTCTTGTTGAGACCCATGCTGGCACCCCATTACAGAAAGAGAGTGTAAATTCTAGTTTTATCACATTATACTCATACAGTATGCATGCCTGATGGTAATTCTTTCTGTCAGAAAACAGATATTTGCTACAGAGTTAATTAAAGGGAATAAGAAGCACACGTTTTTAGCAGAACCCTTTCTGATTCCACTTGTTGATTCTGCAAGATCCTGTCTTATTAACTCTGACTTTTTCAAATGCACTGTTTAGCATTTCTTTATAACAAGCATATTTAAGAGGCAATGCTATGTCACCTTCCTTTTAAGGCAGCTTGTGTTAATACTCCTGAAATCATATTTAGATTATAATCTCTACACCCTTGTGTAATCAGCTGCCTCTCACAAAGTGCTCCATGTCAAAGATTCCATAACAGCTCTTGTCCAGAAATGACTCAAGTACATTGATGCAGCAGTAACTCTGGCCCTACGTAAAAACAGAGGATTTTTTTTTTTTCTTCTAAGCTTAAAGCCTTAAATTTTCAAAATGTAGATGAGCACAGACTAAGGAAGCAGTAATTAATTTCCTTTGACCTCAAGCTGAAATTCCTTTCTAAACCTGTCATAAAGAGAAAGAGGCCAGAGAGAAGAAGTGAAACTTTGTAACAATGCAATTAAACCCTTATAATGAGGTCACCTATTGGACTTGCTGCAACTGATATCATTATAGCAGCAAGGAGGCATTGTACAGATGCTCTGATTGTCCCTGCTTCTTTAGATTTTAACTCTTCATTTGTATAATGTGCTTTCAGACTAGACAATGAAGAATAATAACCAGTCCCCTGTACTGTCCACATTATTGTTTAGACTTAGGAGTTTGCATTAGCATTAGATTTAGTGCCTGTATTTAATACTAAAATGGATACAAAAAACAGAAATTTGCTCCGTGATAAATAAGGTAGAAGGCAAGTCTCCACAAAGTATTTTAATGTAATACATCGCTAAATTTGTAATCATTATTAGAGATGAGTTAAAGTGCAATTCCACTTAAGACCTAACTAAGCTAAAATCTACTCCCATCCCTATTCAAACTTTTTCTATCTACCCTGTAAAAGAAAAGATGTCTATGCTTACCTATTCTGAAGCTGCTCCGCTCACATGATTGGGTCCCAGCTCTGGCTTCAGTGTTGAGAAGGGACATTCGTCAAAGACTGTCCCATGGTAAGCCTATGGGTGACCTATCTAAGATAAAATCTACTCCCATTCCCATTCTAAACTTTTGCTATCTACTCTGTAAAAGAAAAGATGTCTATACTTACCTATTCTGAAGCTGCTCCGCTCACATGATTGGGTCCCAGCTCTGACTTCAGTGTAGAGAAGGGATAGTCGTCAACGGCTGCCCCACGGTAAGACTATGGGTGACCTTACTAAGCTAAAATCTACTCCTATCCCCATTCTTAATTTCTTCCATCTACCCTGTAAAAGAAAATATGTCTATATTTACCTATTCTGAAACTGCTCCACTCACATGATTGGGTCCCAGCTCTGGCTTCAGTGTAGAGAAGGGACATTCGTCAACGGCTACCCTTGGTAAGCTTATGGGTGACCTAAATAAGCTAAAATCTACTCCTATCCCCATTCTAAACTTCTTCTATCTACCCTGTAAAAGAAAAGATGTCTATATTTACCTATTCTGAAGCCACTCCGCTCACATGATTGGGTTCCAGCTTTGGCTTCAGAGTAGAAAAGGGACAGTCGTCCACGGCTGTCCCATGGTAAGAATATGGGTGACCTAACTAAGCTAAAATCTACTCTCATCCCCATTCTAAAATTTTTCTATCTACACTGTAAAAGAAAAGATATCTATATTTACCTATTCTGAAGCTGCTCTGCTCACATGATTGGGTCCCAGCTGTTCAGTGTAGAGGAGGGATAGTCGTCAACGGCTGTCCCATGGTAAGACTATGGGTGACCTAACTAAGCTAAAATCTACTCCTATCCCCATTCTAAACTTCTTCTATCCACCCTGTAAAAGAAAAGATGTCTATATTTACCTATTCTGAAGCCACTCCGCTCAAATGATTGGGTCCCAGCTCTGGCTTCAGTGTAGAGAAAGGACTTTCGTCAAGGGCTGTCCCATGGTAAGCCTATGGGTGACCTATCTAAGATAAAATCTACTCCCATTCCCATTATAAACTTTTTCTATCTACTCTGTAAAAGAAAAGATGTCTATACTTACCTATTCTGAAGCTGCTCCGCTCACATGATTGGGTCCCAGCTCTGGCTTCAGTGTAGAGAAGGGACTTTCATCAACAGCTGCCCCACGGTAAGACTATGGGTGACCTAACTAAGCTAAAATCTACTCCCATCCCCATTTTAAACTTTTTCTATCTACCTTGTAAAAGAAAAGATGTCTATATTTACCTATTCTGAAGCCGCTCCGCTCACATGATAGGGTTCCAGCTCTGGCTTTAGAGTAGAAAAGGGACAGTCGTCCACGGCTGTCACATGGTAAGACTATGGGTGACCTAACTAAGCTAAAATCTACTCTCATCCCATTCTAAACTTTTTCTATCTACCCTGTAAAAGTAAAGATGTCTATACTTACCTATTCTGAAACTGCTCCGCTCACATGATTGGGTCCCAGCTCTGGCTTCAGTGTAGAGAAGGGACAGTTATCAACGGCCGTCCCATGGTAAGTGTATGGGTGACCTAACTAAGGTAAAATCTACTCCTATCCCCATTATAAACTTTTTCTGTCTACCCTGTAAAAGAAAAGATGTCTATATTTACCTATTCTGAAGCTGTTCCACTCACATGATTGGGTCCCAGCTCTGGCTTCAGTGTAGAGAAGGGACAGCCATCAATGGCTCTCCCATGGTAGGCCTATGAGTAACATCATCTCCCAGGCTCTGAAACTGCTGCCTTTGCCTCTCCTCTACACTAAAGCCACCACTGGAGAGATCATGTGACTGTACCAAATTGACTTTAGAATATGTAAATATAGGCATCATTCCTTTTACAGGGGAGATAGAAAAGGCTTAGAATGGGGGTGGGAGTAGATTTTCGCTTAGTTAGGTTTTGACTGGAATTGAACTTTAAAGGCTTTTTGGCTTGCTCAGGAGTTTGTCCCAACTCCAGACCTTTAACTTGTTCAGTGGGAATTGAACATCATATAGAGTAGCGCTTTTTCTACTGCTACTATATCTATAAAAATTGCTTCTTCCTCTGTCAATGGTTGTTAAGGAAGCAGCATCAAGGAGGCACCAGAAGTCAAAGGAAGTGAATTTCCTCTCTTAGGCGGAACTTCATTTTAGGCCTGTCAGCCGGCGATCTTTGGGCCTTCACAGTGGATGCTTTGGTGACATGTCATCATTCAAGCCTGTGGTCTAAAGCATAGGGTTCCTATCTTCCCTATTAAGGCGCACTCTATCACATCTGTTAATGCAACATGGACGTTTCAGCATCAGACATCTATTTCTCAGATTTACAAAGCTGGTCTTCTGTTCACATGTTTGTAAAATTCTACCCTCCAGTGATGCCAGTTTTGGGCGTAGGATGGTGCAAGTTGCTCCCTGAGTCTGTTGAGCCTTCTTGACTCATTTGTTATATAGGCCTGTTGGCACTTGTTTGCTATGTTGCCCTCCCCTCAATCGAACTGCTCTTCAACATACAGTGCTTTAGGCTAAGATCCAGTTACCCGCATGTATGGCTTGGAAAATAGGATTTTTGTCTTACCCATAAAATCCATTTCCTATAGCACAGGTCCAGGGCAATGCTCAGCTACCCTCCCTTTGTCTGATTTAGGAGATCCTCCATGATGTTTTTTGGAAAAAAAAGAGTTATTTTCATTTAGCAGCAAATTATTTATTAGGTGTGTTATTTAAAGGAACTTGCAATTTTAATCTTTCAATTCATGTATTATTAAAAAATAGCTGCTTCCCTCTAAATGGAATAAAAAAAGGCAAAAACATGGTTTGCATTGGTACATGTCCTCCAGGGTAGTATCCAGATTTTCATGCCCTTTGTTTGACAATCCCCTACATATTAGTCTTTGAGAAGCTGAAAACTGATTTCAAAGATTCAACTCTCGTAGACTGTAGTGGGGCTCAGATTAACTTTTGAATCTCAGAGCAGTTTTACTACCATCTCACAAACCAAACTTGGGTGCATTTTATTAATAAGTACTTGAGTCACGAAAAAAGTGAATGGCAATCTCTCCAAAATAGAAGATATCCTCACTTAACTGTCACCATAACAAGTGTCCTCATTGGAAGGCTCCCCCTGTTTTCTTGTTTAAATGACAACTCAAAATTTTAGATTTTCCCTTACTTTTAGTCCCAAGGACAAAGGTCACCAGGATGAGAAGACAGGGTGACTCTCCCCAATAGACACGTGCAGAAGGAAATACATTTGTTTTGTTATTTATATCATTTCATTTGCTTAAATTTGTGTAATTCGTTTTCGGAATTAATTTTGTTTTATTTATTCATTTTCGAATTACATTCAAATTTTCCAAATTTGGTAAAATTGAATTCAATTTGACCAAATAGAAAAGTATTGAATCGGCATTTGAATCTGAATTTATTCTATTTGAAATTCTAATTTCGTAAGACAGCTATATTCTTTCTTTTTCATTATATTCTATTGGTTTTTCCTATTCTATTCTTTTATTTTTTTATTCCATTCTATCCTATTTTCTATTCTAATCAATTCTATTCAAATTCAAATTTATTCTATTCAAAACTAGAATTTCAGAAGATGGTTATATTGTTTCTATTTTATTCTAATCTATTCTATTGTTTTTTTCTATTCTATTTGATTATTTTGTATTCTATTCCATTATTTTATTGTATGTTCTATTCTGTTCTATTGTATTCCTTTATTTACTATTCTATTCTGTTTTACTCTATTACTTTATTTTCTATTTTATTTTACTCTGTTCTTGTATTCTAATTCAATTTCATTTTTTAATTCAAATTCAATTCGAATTTCAGGTGAAATTTTGTTTCTTTATTTCAGATTCATTTAAATTTGTTACTATTGTCTCCTAGATTGTAAGCACGAAAGAGCAGGGCCCTCAATCCCCTCATGTTTTGCATTGTATTGGTATTGTTCTGTCACATGTTCTGTCCCCCTTTGTAATGTACAGCGCTGAGCGAACTATTGGCGCTTTATAAATACTGTATAATAATAATAATACTATTGTAATTAGGAAATTTGGATACATCCAAATCTCTGAATAACAGAAATTCATCCAAATTTCAATTCAGAACTAAACAAACCTCACAAAAAAAAGGAAAGAAAGAGAACTTAGCTTAATTTAGCTTACAATCTAGGAGACAATAGTAACAAATTTAAATGAATCTGAAATAAAGAAACAAAATTTCACCTGAAATTCAAATTGAATTTGAATAAAAAATGAAATTGAATTAGAATACAAGAACAGAATAAAAGAAAATAAAGTAATAGAGTAAAACAGAATAGAATAGCAAATAAAGGAATACATTTTTAATAAAGGGAAGATCCTGTGGAATCATGCCAAGTCACTAACTTGATGTATTCTCTTTATTACAACAAATTATCACAATATATTTTGTTTTTATTTAATATTTGCCTAGGTACAGTCTCTATTCCAGTTTATACCTCTAAAAGCTAAGGTATTTTAGTAAGCAATGCGGAAGTCAAGGCAATAAAAATGAATAGAAGTCTGAGAAAGGGTTGGTAGAGATGAAGAAAAAATAGAAAAGGCAACACAAAGCCAAAAGATGTTCAACTCGAATCAAATCTTGTCTCAATGTGGAAGTCTCCATGAATTGGAGACTAAGCAATTTTGATTCCAGCCGCCTGTATTTGAAATGACCAGAGCAGTTATCACACTTGCACAGTCCCAGAATCTATAGTCTAGATGCTGCCAAAGTTAAGAATACTTGGCAGCTTTTGCATGTTTACCAACCACCATGATAGATAGCTTATATGCCTGCAGGTCTATCGTTATTGCTGAATACTGAAATGAGCTGTATTATCGGTTTTATTCTTACATACAGATACTGCTCATCTCAGTCATTCATTTTCCTGCTTAAATTTTGAGTAATCTTTCTGAAAAAAAAAATATTCATTCCATTAGCTCTTTTAAAATGCATACATTTTCACATGTTAATGTAAGTATAAAAATTATAAAACAAAAAACAATTCTTTTGATGCCCGCCAAAGGTTAAGATTGAAGTGTTACTAAACCCACAACAGTAAAATCAGTCTGTATATACAATAAAGCATGCTTGTTATACTCACTTTGGAAGCTAAGGGGTTAATCGTGTGCATTGTGTAAAAAGGCTGTTTGATCCTGACTTCTCTGATCCTCCCCTTCTTCCAGTGTCCCCCTCTTATCTCCTGATATATCATGTGGAGTCACTGTGCACAGGCTCCATGTTTGTGTATTGCTAGAGAGGTTTGTTTTTTTGTTTTTTTTTTCAGGGAAGAGTGTCTGTATATGCAATAAAGCATGCTTCTTATGCTCGGTGTGGAACCTAAGGGGTTAATCCTCTGCATTGTGTAAAAAGGATGTTTAATCCTGACCATCTTCCAGTGTCCCCCTCTTATCTCCTGATATATCAAATCATGTGGAACCACTGTGCACATGCTCCATGTTTGTGTATTGCTAGAGAGGTTTGTTTTTTTGTTTTTTGGGGGGGGAGAGTGTAAGTGATGAGCACAGGGCAAATCAGCGCTATCTAGACAGAGGTCAGGGGTTCTGCATCCTCGTAGAGCAAAATGAAAACTCCTATGAGCATTACCCAGTGCTCGGCTGGAGACTGATAGAAGATAGATAGATGATAAAAGGTATTTAGCAGTTTATATTTACTAAAATAATTGCATTTCCATGTTCTGTGTACTGTGGGAGACCAGATATAGTGAATGCAGGGTCCGGGGAGACCAGATATAGTGAATGCAGGGTCCGGGGAGACCAGATATAGGGAATGCAGGGTCCAGGGAGACCAGATATAGTGAATGCAGGGTCCGGGGAGACCAGATATAGTGAATGCAGGGTCCGGGGAGACCAGATATAGTGAATGCAGGGTCCGGGGAGAGCAGATATAGTGAATGCAGGGTCCGGGGAGAGCAGATATAGTGAATGCAGGGTCCGGGGAGACTGGATATAGTGAATGCAGGGTCCGGGGAGACCGGATATAGTGAATGCGGGGTCCAGGGAGACTGAATATAGTGAATGCAGGGTCCGGGGAGACCAGATATACTGAATGCAGGGTCTGGGGGAGCGGATATAGTGAATGCAGGGTCCGGAGAGACAATATGTAGTGAATGCAGGGTCCGGGGAGACAAGATATAGTGAATGCAGGGTCTGGGGAGACCAGATATAGTGAATGCAGGGTCTTGGGAGACCAGATATAGTGAATGCAGGGTCCAGGGAGACCAGATATAGTGAATGCAGGGTCCTAGGAGACCAGATATAGTGAATGCAGGGTCCGGGGAGACCAGATATAGTGAATGCAGGGTCCTAGGAGACCAGATATAGTGAATGCAGGGTCCCAGGAGACCAGATATAGTGAATGCAGGGTCTGGGGAGACCAGATATAGTGAATGCAGGGTCCGGGGAGACCAGATATAGTGAATTCAGGGTCTGGGGAGACCAGATATAGTGAATGCAGGGTCCAAGGAGACCAGATATAGTGACTGCAGGGTCCGGGGAGACCAGATATAGTGAATACAGGGTCTGGGGAGACCAGATATAGTGAATGCAGGGTCCAAGGAGACCAGATATAGTGACTGCAGGGTCCGGGGAGACCAGATATAGTGAATACAGGGTCTGGGGAGACCAGATATAGTGAATGCAGGGTCTGGGGAGACCAGATATAGTGAATACAGGGTCTGGGGAGACCAGATATAGTGAATGCAGGGAGACCAGATATAGTGAATGCAGGGAGACCAGATATAGTGAATGCAGGGTCCGGGTTTTAGTAACACTTTAACTAAGAACTGTGTTAGGTTTTAGGGTAGGCTTAGTAAACGTTATTGATCATAGGAAAAAAACAATAACTCAACCGAAAAAAAAAACAGTTTCTTGTGGCCAGGAACAGATGCTCTAGCTAAAGTGCCTCCACACGCCAATAGCAGAACTGTAGTAAGATCAAGCCAGCTACTCGGTCCCATTTATAAAATGTAAGTGTTTATTGGATACATAATAAAACACAACAGTAACTAGCTAACACATTTCAGCTAAAACATCCTTCCTCATTGCTAGAAAGGCTAGGATTGAGGAAAGCTGTTGTAGCTGAAACATGTTAGCTTGTTACTGTAGTGTTCTATTATGTAGCCAATAAAGACTTACATTTTATGGATAGTACCAAGTAGCTAGTTTGAACCCAAAAAATTTTATATATTTTAGTTGACCAATCATTGGATGTGTTGGCTGCATTAGATTTCTTTTACATAATGTATTAAAATCTGAGCATTGTAAGCACCCCTATCAGTAGTAAATGGCTTGTCTCAACCCCTTAACAGCTTGGTCTGTTAAAGCCTAACTCCAGGTTTAATGTCCCTTTTACTAGATTGTTGGAGCCAAGCTGGCCCAAACTATTTAGTGCATTGACCAGTGCACTTGATGGGTATGCTGTATTAACTGTATTCAGCCTCAACTACATACAGTACTGTATACACCATTGTGTGCTGGCGGTGGGAAGAGAACCTCCCATCCTATTTCCAGAACCAAATAGAGTCAAGGTGAGTGCTGCTCAGTCATTTACCAGAAACTTTGTATTTTATGAATGAATGCAAAACACCCTCTGACTGGCGTGGTGGAGATCGTAACATTATCAGCCCGCCTTTCCACCTTAGCCAATCAGAAGAAGCTTTGCAGTCATTCATATAATACAAAGCTTCTAATTGTTGGTTGAGAAGCCCCTCTATTTTGCTCCATAAGTGGGACAGGAAGTCTCCAGCCCACTACCAGAACAGAGCTGTAGACTGTGTGTAGCAGAGGCGGTAAGCCAAGCTGGCCTAAAACAAACTATTTAAAGGCACAGTAAAAGTACAGTTAGGTTTTAAAGGAAGCTGAAAAACAATAAAAAAAATACTGGCTGGATCACCAGGTAATAAACCATGGGAGGACTCAGAAAAACAAAGTTTGCAGTGTTATTAACCTCCCTAGCGGTATTCCCGAGTGTAGCTCGGGTAAAATGTCAGTACCAAAAGCGGTAACCCCGAGCTACACTTGGGCTTACCATGCAGTGCTGCATAGGGAGTCCCTGCAGAGCTTACCTTGTCCTGCGCTCCCGCGATGTGTCCCCTGCAGCATCCCCGGCCATCTCCTCCGGCCGATTCTGTTCCGGTCCCTGTGACGTCGGGATGTACGGGCGCCGCCGCCGGCGGTGGAAAATATGAAAATTTAAAAAAATTTCATTTTTTTCCAAACAAATTTTACATAGTAAAACATTGCTGTTTCAACCCATTTCACATACATTTTGTCCCGAGTGCTTTGTCCTGCGCCCTGCCTGCATTTTGTCTGTTCTTTCTGCCTGGAAACTGAGAAACGTCCATGGCGTCCAAAAAGCGTCCCTTTAGGTCAAAAGCGGTTTTAGACCGGCTAGAGAACAGCGATAGTAAATTAGAACCACTTGCAGAATTGAGTGATAATGATTCGTGGGGGAAATTCGTCATCAGACACTGAAAACGATTTTGCGACTTTGCTCAGCAATGTGCGAACTTGGCGCTCTATTTCAAATTTCAGTGTTTTTGGTTTGATTATATTATTGAATTAAATTTATTATTATTATATTATTATTTTTTATGATTATTTAATAAATTATAATTTATGATTTCGTGTTTCAAATTTTATCATATCCGGAATGTTTACTAGACTCTTGTTTGGACAGATTTCAGTGAGTTATTCCTAAAAATTACAGGCTTACAATAAAAAAACTACATATTTCCATGCAAAATAATGGTACCGCTTTCAGCACCAAAAATCTGAAATAATCATACCGCCAGGGAGGTTAATAGAGTCAGACTGCATCATATGTAATTTTTTATTTTGGCCATAGATAATTAGAGATGTGCACAATGAAAAAAATTGTTTTGTTTCATTTTGGAAGTAAATCATTTCATTTAATCATATTTGTTATGTCACAATTATTCATTTTGTGGGGGGATTTGTTACATATATTTGGATTTGTTTCATATATTCATTGTTCCGAATCGATTTGTATTTTCAGAAGATTGGCTATATTCATTTTAACGTGTTAATTCGTTATTTTGAGAGTGCATAAGTAATCTGAGTCCTCCCTGCTAGTCCAGCCCACAAAGTGAAAAAAAAAAACAAGCTGATTGGACGATATCGACAAGAGTAACAAATGGAATGAAATTATATTTGGATTCATTCGTTATGTTATGATTCTGAAATACTGATGGATCCACCTCTATTCAACCCAAACACAATAAGGAGGAATCATTTTATTTCACTTTTATACCTTACTGTGTTTATTGTCATATGTACATATATATATACGCCCATTCCTAACCCCAGAAACCACTAAGCAGCTCATCCACTCCCTCATCATATCACAACTCGATTACTGCAACTCCCTCATTGGCCTGCCTCACAACAGCCAATCCCCACTTCAGTCGATCCTGAACTCAGACTCATCCACCTTACCTTACCTTACCTACCTGCTCCGTTTCTGCCAATCCCTCCTCTGGCTTCCGATTGCCCAACGGATCAAATTCAAACTGCTAACACTGACGTACAAAGCTGTCAATAATTCTGCCCCAAACTACATCACCGACCTAATATCCAAGTACCACCCAAAACGCACTCTCCTCTCTTCGCAAGACCTCCTTCTCTCTAGTTCCCTGATCTCCTTCTCTTATGCCCGCCTCCAGGACTTCTCCAGGGCATCACCCATCCTCTGGAACTCCCTACCCCAATCCATTAGACTATCACCCACTCTCCTCTCCTTTAGGCGCACCCTAAAAACCCATCTCTTCAGGGAAGCCTACCCCACCCTCTGCTAACTGCCGATCTCCTCCACTCTTCCTACCACTCCATCCCCCACAGCTTTTCCTCCCGTACCACTATCCCCTCCCTCCTAGATTGTAAGCTCCAAGGAGCAGGGCCCTCAATCCCCTCATGTATCACAGTGTATTGTTATTGTACTGTCTCATGTATTGTCCCCCATTGTAATGTACAGCACTGAGCGAACTGTTGGCGCTATATAAATACTGTATAATAATAATGTTTATATTTCATATGTAGCGCATTTTTTTATAATAATGAAACATTAACATAAAGCCCAAACTATTGAATCATGTCATCTGAATGAAACAAATGAATATAAATTAATTCCTTGTTTCATTATCATTTATTTTGGATTTAATGAAATTCATTACTATTGTGATTCAGAGATTCGGATACATCTGAATCTCCGAATAACAAAAATTTGTTAGAATTTCAATTCATAACAAAACAAAGTCTAGATACAATTTAAAGTTTAGTTTTTACAGTTATGTTGGGTGCAGGGGTGGACTGACCATTTGGAAACTCGGGCACTGCCGAGGGCCCGGGGTCAATAGGGGGCCCCATGAGATGCCCCTGGTACCTTTTTCATAGGCTTTTTTGAGTTTGGGCAAGGACACAGGGGCCCCATGATGCCCTATTGCCCGGGGGCCCCATGAGTTGTCAGTCTGCCCCTGGTTGGGTGTTAGGTTTAATTCATTGGAAGAGTTAGATAAAGGTTTAGAGATAGGTTTCAGTTAATTGCATGACTGGTTTTATATTCATTCACATTTGTTTTCTACATCAAAAGTCCTTCTTTGAGACCAAAAACCAAGGGATTTGTAGACCACATGTCCTAGAAGTCTTTCAGAATGAGGATATAAAAGTAATTATGATTTACACGTTTGCCTCACTACCCTTCCACGCTTTCTCTGCCCCTCTGGATTAGATGGAATGGCATTGTCTCTTAACAAGTATGTGTTGCTGAGTATTTTCAGGTGGTACATAGGGATGGCCTTTTCAGTCAGCATTTAAACTTCACATCTGCGTATCAAATGACCCACCTGTTATCCACCCACCTTGGGTTACCAAAAGAATATTTTTAATAATCACACAGTGGCATGTGGTTTTACATGTATAACTCTAGAGTAATAATTCTCTATGAAATCTGTTTGTACTCCCAGTAGGATCCTTCCAGCTTTCCAGAACAACAAAAGATTATTACTGGGACACTGGTAGGAAATATCTGCTCTGGGATATTTATTAGTGTCTTATCCCAGGGTAAGCCTCAAAGATTTCTAAAACTCTTACAGGAAATTAATAGGATTTCCGTCTTCTAGTTATTTATATTTATGTCACTTATGTGAGTAGAAAGATCAGCAAAGAATGGTTATATTAATTGAATATTTCATTTTGGTGAAATAAATGAAAAAACTAATGTAACTGGATCACTGGCTTGTAATTCCTCGCTTTTCTGAAATCACTGATTCTCATTTTTCTCTAATAAACACCCATACCTTCTTTTTTTTTTTTGCTTGTTTATTAAACTGACCTATTAAACCAATGCAACACTTTAAGGGAATTGAGAATAAAAATAACAGTATTAATAGTATTATTATATCTCATGGTGTTGCCTAACATGGAGGCATCAGATTTCACGTCATGCTTGGGATTTGATGGTCTGGGGGGTTCACGGTGGAATTTGGGCTGTTTGCATTTTTTTTGTTGCTTGTTTGTTTTATTGTATTCAGTGAAGTTTACTTTTCCATTAAATAAAGTTTGTTGAATGGTAAAAAAAATATTAATAGTATTATTAACAATAATATTAACAATAATCATCAGTTAGATTATCTACTGTATTTTCAGCACTTTGAATAACAGTCTCAGCTCAATTCAAACACTATTGTTTTTTTAGCTACTATACTATGTGTGAGCAGAACAGCTTAAAATACGGCTTTTATTGTTTGATTCATTTTTTTTAATCATACATTTTTTTTTCTATTTCTATTGTTTATAAGAAATATATATTTATACATATTTACAAATAGAGGAACAGAGCATTTTGGATTCTTTAAAGTTTGAGTTGTTAGCCTTTTAGACTATCTCTCTCTTAATTGAAAGTTGCTTCGATTCAGCAGACCTGCTCAAAAAACCTTTTACTGCTCCTCTTAACTCAGAGCAAAGCAGGTGGTTATAAAGGCAATTTAAAAAATAATAATAAACATATTATACTTACCTGCTCTGTGCAATGGTATTGCACAGAGCGGTCTCTTACCTTCTCTTCTGGGGTCCACTGCTGACACTTTCATTCCTCTTCAGCTGTTATGGGGGCACTTGCAAGCATGTGCTCCCTAACCAGGCTGTGTTCATCTGTGTGCCCCACTCCCTCCTCACAGGATTTGATTGGCAGCATCAGGAACCAATGGATCCCACTGCTACTTCTGTGTATTTTTGATGATGAGGGGCAATACAACTGCTGGGACATTTTTTACCATAATACAGGAAATGCACACCTAAATCCTTAGGAAATAAACAAAACATATTTTAATTCTAGGTGTCTTCTAACTGGTCACATGGCTAGCAGGATCCTTCTTCTTCCGTATCAATGGTGGGAAGTCCTACCTGCTGCATAGAAGGGCGCTTGTAGGTAGGTGCAGTTCAGCCTCCCAGCATAGGTGGTGCTATTCAGCTGCTGCCATGCAGAGAGAGCTTAGGACAGAAGGAGCTCATGTTCTTCAAAGGCCTCTATAGGTGCCATCAGAAGAGTAGCTGTCTGATTGGATGCTGCTGCCCTGGATGATCTAAGAAGCCATCTTTAGTGTGGGCAGTGCTAATAAATAGCACTATCCCCCATTAGTTGCCATGCATTTGTGAAGTTGCTAGGTCAGGAACCTGCTGGTCAGGAACAGTGTGCCTAGCACAGGTAAAGGTTGCAGTGGAGGAGGAACAGATAGGGACTGCTCACCTCCTCTGACAGATGTTGCTGGGTATTCTCTGCAAACTCTGTAAGCACTGCCGGACCAGTTCAGTCTGTTGCACAGACTCTGTTACCACCTTATCAGAAATTTAAGTTAATACACTTTACTGAAATCTTCAGTCTTCATGTGCATTCTCTCCTCTCTCGGTACCCAAAGCACAGCCCCGTCAAATTGGGATGTGTTACATTGGGATGTGCTCCTATTGGGGTGCACCTGTCACATACCTGATGGTAGAGCCTGACGTACAGAGGAAGGCCTGCCTTACAGCTCCTGTTCAGAAACCACTGGTAGCAGGGGCGGACAGACAATTCATGGGGCCCCCGGGCAATAGGGGATCATGGGGCCCCTGTGTCCTTGCCCAAACTCAAAAAAGCCTATGGAAAAGGTACCAGGGGCATCTCATGGGGCCCCCTACTGACCCTGGGTCCTTGGGCAGTGCCCGAGTTTCCAAATGGTCAGTCCGCCCCTGACTGGTAGTGAGACAGTGGGCACAAGAGAAGGGTGAGGTATGAGTGCTTGTAGATTGTCCAGCAGACCACACAGATGAGCAGCAGGTGCAGATCAGAAGGCCAATACAGCAGATGGCAGCAGGAGCATCAGAACAAGGACTTGGTAGACAGCAGACTGGTAGTTGCCTGGCGGGCAGGTGACAGATGCACAGGTGTTGGGTAGACTGGTAACACGTTGCAGGTGGATGCTCAGCAAGGACCAGGTAAGTAGCATAGGATGCTGAGCAGACAGATGACAGGATGTGCAGTCAGACAAGCCAGGTCAGCAAGAGATGGTCAGGTACAGGCATGGAGAGCAGGCAGAAGAATGGTCAGGGTATAGGCAGAGGTCAGCAATAGTAGAGCAGACAGGTGAGCAAGAGACAAACGGAATTCAGGGCAGGTAGTGTTCAAGCAAGGTCAGGACGAGCCGAGTAAATCACAGGTATCAAGAACAGAAACAGGAACACAAGAAGAGCTGCAGATCATATATCAATCTACTAGTGCAGTACTTATATAGGTCACTTGGCACCGGTATCAGTGACGAATGCACGCACGCCTGTGCATCGCGTATGCTTTTGCATATACATGTACCTGTGCACCACAAAATGAGCATCTGCAGATCCATGCCTGCGCATCTGTTTGCGCCTTGGAGCTTAGTTTGCACTGTGGCCAGTGTGTCCCTGACAGCCAAATTCTATGTAGCATGCCACTGTGATCCCAGGCTGTGCAATGGCACACCCCCAGGTGTCATTGACAGCCTTGGCTCACAGGAAATGGCTGAATGACCCAGGGTGTCATTGAACCTTGAAAAGGAGTGGCAATCAGCAGTAGAGGAGGATGAAGAGGTCAGCAGTGGAGTGTGGGGAGATAAGTAATGTTTTCTGGGCACAATAGGATGTCTCTGTGGGACCATGTAAGTGGATGGACCCACCTAATAACCAGCTACCAGGGAATAGAACATTTTGAGGCATTTCATTCTAAGCAACCACAGACATAAAAAGTACTTTGAAAACATGATAATTGCTGGGGTCTGCACCGCTATATACTTTTTTTAATGAAGGTTTCTTACACATTAATGAAAACAAGGAGCATTCCTACAAGTAAAGGACATTTGAAATCTTGGATCCATTCTGACTACTAGGCTATTAGAACCCGTGCTACTGATGTAGTCTTACTTGAAACTTACAGTAGATAAGAAATGCAAGAATATTTCCAAATTCTGATGCCCTGCTTTAAAATAAATTTAAATAGGCATTGTATTACTATTATTATTTTATATATTTATATACTGTTATTTCTTCATTTTCTTTTTTCTGATTTAGCTGGGTAAAGCTATACTTCATCACGCTGATATTTCACCATCCTTTTATTTTCTTTGCCGGCAAGATCAATGTGGCCTAGCCGTATTTTCCTTAGTAATTTGTGCCTTCTAATTTTTGTGTGTTTGTATTTCACTCTAAGAAAAGATCGAGGTCATTGAGATCAAAAGCAAAAGACTGCATATGATCCTGCAAGACTTTGTTCAAATTAAAGCATGCCCATTAGGCTTTCTCTTAGCTAAAACCTAATAATCTCCGGACAAGCAGCAAATTTGGGGGAAACTGAAATTGCTTTTTGACGTTAATGTGTAAAGTTATGTAGATGAAGTAACACTGCTTTCTCCAGGCATTTTTGATAACAAAAAATCCCATTAACTCCTTGCCCTAAAATGCCCATTAGATCCAGTCAGAGGAATTTTATAATTTGTACTAATAATAATGCAGTTTGGTTTTATAGGTATAATTGGTTCTTTCTTGGTTCTGTCTGTATTGAAGACAGGCTGCAGTTAAATCTGCAGAATGTTGGTTGGAGTCATAATATAATATAATATTATATAATATAATATATTTAACAATTGGCACAATTACAACCATAGCCAGATCATATGCCTCCTAAAGGTCAACCTGGATATAATTAAGGGACCATCATCAGCTGCCAGGTTCAATAAATAAATCTTCTAGGGGTAGAGTTCTTTTATAGCCCATCAAACACAAGGCCTGTGGACCGAATACGGCCTGCCAGGACACTTCATGTCAACCTCACACGTCTCCTCCTGCTGCGGCACCCCCCTCGTCTCCACCCCACCATGTCTCAGCAGTCCGCAGCAGAGAGGACAGAATTCCTCTGCCAGTGTCTACACTTCCCTGTGCAGCCACAGAGAGGCTTGTCTCTGCCCCCTCCGCCTCCATCTCAGCAGTTGGCAGCAGAGAGGAGGACAGAAGTCCTCTTACAGATCCTGTGCCTCTCTGTGCAGCCACAGCACTCCCTCATATCCGCCTCCCCTGATCCCAGCATTCAGCAGACTTTGGAGACTGACTCCAGCTCTCCTCTGGTCCTCTTCCAGACCCTGTGCTTTCTGCTTCTCAGCTCCCCATCAGCTTCTTTATGGCAGCAGCACAAGGTAAGGGGGGGGGGGTCACTGTGATGTAAGGGAGGGTGGGGGACTCTTAACTTCTGATTGTGGAGAGGGGCTCTGTGGGTAGGGGCTCTGTAAGGGAGGTGGGGACATCTAGTATTATAGGCACAACCTATAGGGGATCATGGGGCCCCTGTGTCCTTGCCCAAACTCAAAAAAGCCTATGAAAAAGGTACCAGGGGCATCTCATGGGGCCCCCTACTGACCCCGGGCCCTCGGGCAGTGCCCGAGTTTCCAAATGGTCAGTCCGCACCTGGATACAACTTGCCCTTTTAGGGCAACCATAATGCTGAAGGGGCCTGCAATGAAATTGAGTTTGGCATCCTTGTTTTACAGTGTATCTAGTAAGAGAGAGACTTGATTGGCTTGGCCATTGAGATATTTATATTCATTCTTCATTACTTTTGGTCTAAGAAAGCCTGAGATTATCCAACGCAATGTTTGTTGGCTTTTCAATCCCTTCACTACAGAACTTTAGATGGGAGCCTTTCACATATCACCTTCATGTGCTTTTCTATCTGAACCATTTTCAGTGGCTGCGCTGTGCAATAAACTAGTTTATTTGATGAACTTCTCTCAGTTAGCAAAGGGAAAAAGTATTCATAGTATTCAGTTACAAATTTTATTTTCACTGTGTAGAAGATAGAGGGGATTGAAACTCCAGATAATATCCTGAACTCCATCATTTTCACAGATGTACAGGGTGGTGAAGGAAGGAGAGATAAGAAGCAATATTACAGCTATCCTCACAGATTACAGGGAGCCTGGGTTTCATATGCCCATAGTTTTATAATGTGCAATCATTATTTAGTAATTTTGGTGCACTTGTTGTATCTGTTCTCCTTCTATTCTCAACTTGGGACTTCAATTCCAGTCTTCTGATCAGTCATAATATCAGTATCCCCACACATAGCAACAAAGATTGCCCTGAGCATCTGCATGGCTACTGCAATCCAGGCTTCATCAAGTCTTGTAGACCCAGGAGCAACTCATATACAGTATTTTATAACCTCATAAATTTAATTGCAGCACCCTCCTAGAATATGTTGCTAGAGAGGCTTAGGTAAATTTCGTTATGTAGCTCCTCTGTGATCATGGGAGCAGTGTTTGATTATTTTTGGCTGTTCTGAGTCTCAGGTTTTATTGCTTCCACCTGTTTTCTAGTGGATTTTAGAATGTAGTGGGTTGGAAGAGGCAGACCCTGTGCCTTAATATTTATGTGGTCTCAGCCAATCCCTGGAGGAGAAGATGTCCAGTAGGTAGCTGAGGAGTGCATGAATAGCCTGGGGCCTGGAGCAGCAGGGTACTTGTCCAGGAGGAGAGGACCTCAGCCTGAAGGGCTACTGCCCTTCTGGGCACAGTAGCTGAACTCTGCAGGAGTTCATTGAGGTCCCAGCTTGGTGGCAGCTGGGGAACCTATTTTATGAGTGGAGCTGGAGCTAAATCAATGTGAGTTCACTGAGGATCTGGCCCGGGAGTTCACAGGAGAGGTGTCTGGTTGATATTGGAAGGAGGCATCCAAGTATACAGGGACATTGTGAGTACAGGTCTGAGTGTGACTGTTTGCTGCTCTAACCTTTTGAGCATCTGCTCCAGTGTTGCTGAATTAGGACTTTTCATGTACTTGGAGTCCCTGAGTTGTTTGTTCCCCTATTGTCTGCCAAGAGGGGAATTATACTGAAGAGTGTACTCCAGGCAAAGAGTGTCTTCTGCTACTTTGTACAGTAAATCTGGAGTATCCCAAAGCTCACCCTGAACCCACAACCAAGTTCAAAAAGCTTTAAATCCTAAAAAGATATTCCCTGCCTAGTTATTTAGTTGTGAAACTGTCTGTGCTGCTGATTGCCTGGTTACCTTTACTCCCACTTGGGAAGAGAACCGGGAACAAATCTGTGGGGCCTGTCAGGGGTCTCCGCTACATAATCAAGATTACTGTAGTTTGCTTGATTAATTGATTCTACATTGGCTTTGTGATTTCTTTTTGTTTATACCACCAATTCTTTGATAATCCATAATGTAAATTCAAACAGTCGCTGGACACTAAGGGCTCATGTACACGGGGTGTTTGAAAAACTTCTCTGACCGCTGGAAACTGACTGCTAGAAAATGTAGGTTAAAAACATCAGTTTAGCCACGTCTACCTAAAGCATTTATGCACATTTGCATTTAGTAGTGTTTTTAAAAGATAACCTCAGGAGACCCTCCCAAATGCAAAACCTGGAACTGTCTGCGCTGGTGTACCGGGTCCATTTGAATATATGGAAAACGCTGTGCATGCATGTTTGATGAAGAAAAGAAGCAGTGGACAGCATCTGGATATGGACCAGCCAAAAAATGCGTCTAAACGCAAACTCGCATTAATGAATTTACAAGCATCTGGCGTTTGAAACGCCGGTAAACTCTACTCCTGAACGTGATTTTTGTGCTTTCAAGAAAATGCCTGTAAACTCAACTGCCAGTAAACAACTATGTGTACATGGACACATAGGAGAACATAAAGGAGAGTTTGGTGGCTGCTGAAAAAAATGCTCAACTGCTCCTAAACATTAGTTTAGCAGCTGCAGTGTACCTGAGCCCTTAAGCTAACCATAGGGGGGTCTTTTTTTCTTTTTTTTTTCTGATCGAAAAAAAAAATCGATGGATTCCTCCATTCATACATTCGAGTACTCTTGCTGTATATAAATCTTCATCAGTGGTAAAGGATTTACTTTTTTCTAAATTACTCACTCCTCCCCAAGTCTTATACTCATCTCCATGATCCTGGCAGACCATGCTATGTGGACCAAACAGCACTCATCTGTCTTGATCGTGGACAGGCCAGTATAAGGCCTTGGGGGTATGGTGATGCTATGTGGACCACTGGGTACCATCCTAAAGTTTTCTTTACATACAAATCACATTCATTCCTAGGGATAGAAACTATGGACCCATCTAACAATGGGTTGAATAATAGACATCTGTAAAAAGATGCATAGAATTATGTGTGTGCATGCACAGAAAACTTTGGGACTGGTTGGAAGAACTTCCAATGACAGTTGTGCAGTTTCCTGTGGACCAAACAGCACTCATCTGTCTTGATCGTGGACAGGCCAGTATAAGGCCTTGGGGGTATGGTGATGCTATGTGGACCACTGGGTACCATCCTAAAGTTTTCTTTACATACAAATCACATTCATTCCTATGGATAGAAGCTATGGACCCATCTAACAATGGATTGAGTAATAGACATCTGTAAAAAGATGCATAGAATTATGTGTGTGCATGCACAGAAAACTTTGGGACTGGTTGGAAGAACTTCCAATGACAGTTGTGCAGTTTCCCGTGGACCAAACAGTACTTATCTGTCTTGATTGTGGACAGGCCAGTATAAGGCCTTGGGGGTATGGTGATGCTATGTGGACCACTGGGTACCATCCTAAAGTTTTCTTTTCATACAAATCACATTCATTCCTATGGATAGAAACTATGGACCCATCTAACAATGGGTTGAATAATAGACATCTGTAAAAAGATGCACAGAATTATGTGTGTGCATGCACAGAAAACTTTGGGACTAGTTGGAAGAACTTCCAATGACAGTTGTACAGTTTCCTGTGGACCAAACAGCACTCATCTGTCTTGATCGTGGACAGGCCAGTATAAAGATTGGGGGTATGGTGATGCTATGTGGACCACTGGGTACCATCCTAAAGTTTTCTTTACATACAAATCACATTCATTCCTATGGATAGAAACTATGGACCCATCTAACAATGGGTTGAATAATAGACATCTGTAAAAAGATGCATAGAATTATGTGTGTGCATGCACAAAAAACTTTGGGACTGGTTGGAAGAACTTCCAATGACAGTTGTGCAGTTTCCTGTGGACCAAACAGCACTTATCTGTCTTGATCGTGGACAGGCCAGTATAAGGCCTTGGGGGTATGGTGATGCTATGTGGACCACTGGGTACCATCCTAAAGTTTTCTTTACATACAAATCACATTCATTCCTATGGATAGAAACTAGTGACCCATCTAACATTGGGTTGAATAATAGACATCTGTAAAAAGATGCATAGAATTATGTGTGTGCATGCACAGAAAACTTTGGGACTGGTTGGAAGAACTTCCAATGACAGTTGTGCAGTTTCCTGTGGACCAAACAGCACTTATCTGTCTTGATCGTGGACAGGCCAGTATAAGGCCTTGGGGGTATGGTGGTGGAGCTTCATGTAAAGGATAATCATATGAAAATACAGTTATCCCTTTGAGCATGCTGCAATAAAGTGCTATAGCAAAACAGTATGTGCTTATGTGATTTTGCAATTGCAAGTCATCCTTTATTCATGGTACAGCTTGTAGAAACCTTTCCTGTTATGTAAATTTTCTTATATAAGCCTGTTTGCCCTGTCTTCATGGGCTCCGTGCTATGCAACGCCCCTGGGTATCCTGTCATTAAGATGGCACGGAGGGGTATAAGAAGTCAATCAGAAATTGAACCTGGATTCATCCACATTAGTCTTAATTTGAAAATGGCCAAGACATGGCCAGGATGCCGAGAATTAGAATCGTTCTCTTTCAGAACACATTATTGTCTCTCCATTTGACAAGCACTTTACAGACACAAATCACCTGACCTGTCAGGTTTGTCTTTAGTATCCTTGTGTAAAGATGACAGAATTTTTTTTTCCTCCTTTGTCAGCGGTCTAGATCAATAGGGACAATCTCTCCACCTCTTGGAGGATTCAGTTGCATTAGCTGCTGAGGTGGAAGCATCGCACAAACAATAGGATGCTGTCAACCTCGACAGCAGGCCATAGACGTATGATCGCTGAGCTGACAGCCTGGGCCTTGGAGGGTAAACTGCCTTGCTGGAACTAATTAAACAGATGAAATTATTACATGAATATGCAGATGTTGTTTACATTTTACCATATGGTATTATTACAGGTAATAACTCACAGGAGACAAGTAGATGGTAATGGGAGATGCTGCGTGTCACCTATCAGTTGCTAGGCAAACACCGGCATGGCAGCTTTCCTCCAACAGAGCCAGTTTACGTTCAGTATCTTTACAATAGTGGGTGATTGATTTTTACATCATCAGGTATTATCCCTCTATTGAGAGAGATGTTTATCATGCATTCACAAAAGAAAGAAGACTGACTGGTGCCTCATTGATGGACTGCTAGTTCACCGTGGGAGGAGCAGCAGAAGACTAAAGAGGGTCACACCTGCACAGTGATGAGCATAGCGCCGGCCAAGTCTGGATGAAAATATGCAGTCTTAAATAATTTACTCAAATAAAGGTTAAATTGATGGAGCTCAGACTTCCCTGAGGAAATCAAACTTTAACAAGATAGAAATAACATCAACATAAAGATCTATGCATTATTGAACTGGACAGTACATGCATATTGGCTTACATTTACCATACTGACTACAATTTTAGAATCTAATAGTTGAAAAAAAGACATACTTTATTTATATGTTGCGCACACCCTAAAGAGCTGCTGTTGAATTTAGTCCTATTTTCCCCCTTTACAGCAGGGGTTTACAAATTTTCTAAACAAAGGACCAGTTACTGTCCATCAGACTTTAGGGGGGTGATGACTGTGGATCATTAGAAATAGAAAACGTCATCAGTGGAAAATAATATTGCCCCATTGTTTGTTTCAGTGGGAGTAATTATGCCTCATCATTGGTTGCACTGGGAGGAATAGTGCCCCATCATTGGTGTCAGTGGAAGGAATAGAACCCCATCATTGGTTTCATTGGGTCCTATTATTGGTATCACTGAGAGAAATTGTGCCTTATTGTTGGTGTCATTGGGAGGAATAGTGCCCCATCAATGGTGCCAGTGGTGGGAATTTTGCGCCATTGCTGGTATCAGTAGATGAAATAGCCCCAAGGGCTGGATAAAAGCAAGCAAAGGGCTGCATCTGGACCCTGGGCCACAGCATTTCCAGTACTCTTCCACTGGCTCCAAACAAAAGTCTAGGGGTTCAATTTTGGTAGTGAGCCAGTCAACAGTAAATAGCTTCAAGCATGCTTGGGAAAAGCATAGATCTATACTCATTTAAAAAAAAAAAAACTAACCCCCCCCCCCAAAAAAAAACTAAAACAAACAAAAAAAAACAACCCCCCCTCCCCCAAATAAAAACAAAAACTGGGCAGACTGGATGGACTTCTCTGTCTTTTTCTGTTGTCACTATTCTATGCTTCTATGGTTTGGGGTTTTACTAGGGAATGATGAACTTGGCTAGGGATAGGGAACATGGGATACCCCCAAAAAACTGTAGAATTGAACAGCTTGAGGACTCCTCTGCTTCTGGTTGCACTGCACACAATGTCTGGCTGCACTGTACACAACTTCTGGCTGTACTGCACAAAAAAAAGAAACGTCTCACTGGATCTCCATGTTTATGGTGAGGTGAACTTTTTTCAGAGTTTAAAAGCTACATATAGTCACTACTCTTCAGCACTGGAGCCAGTTACTCACAGTAATCATTGGTTGCCCCCTGCTGATATCCACCAGGCTCTTCCTAGTGAGGGAAATGTAGACTCACACCACCATAGGACAGCTGGGCTCTTTCCCACCAACTTCACCAACCTCTTTACAGTGAGCTTTTTAGACCCAACTTGATCCCTGGACTAAGGCTTACAAAAAGACCCCCCCAGCTAAGCTGAGCTGAGACCTTGGTGTCTTCCTGATAACTTTGTCTAGAAATCTGCCCCATGAGCACAGCCCCCTGCACAGGGTCTCCTCCAGTAGGACTGGAACTCAGGACCTCGGCACCCTGCTGCTCAGGCCTCCTGACAATTTCTCTCACTACCTACTGATCACACCTCCTAAGGGATAGACTCGAGTCCCATAAATATTCCAGCTGCATGCACTTTTATTCCTCCCACTAACAAAGTTTCCCAAGCCCTCATGTCATGCATGATGCCGCTTTACTCCATAATTATTATGTGGCCCCTAAGGTATTACCAGCAGTGCAATGTCAGATATAAAGTACCTGAGATAGACCCCTGCCTGGTACATCCTACATGGCACAGCAAACTACTTAAAACATTACAACAATCAATGGTTGTTCTGGGAGATAGGAGGAATGGTTAAGGGGAGGTGGAAAGAGCTGACAGGCCCAAAGCTTTATTGAAGGACCAAGACACATACGGGTGTTTTGTCAGACTTCCTCTTCCTACTTCAAGTTCATAAGGTTATAGTCTCTGAGCAAACTGTGGACCAGTCTACTGCAGTCCTCACTGGACATCCTCTTCTTCTGGTGTATGAGGCTCTTTTTGGTGCAAAATGAAGAACCCTTTAGGTAAAACATCACCTACAAGACATTATCAATGTTCTCTTGTGCAAATAACCCACAAAACAGTACATGTAATGCCCCAAAGTGGGTGATGGCTGCTTGCAGTACAAAGTCTTTGAGTTCATGTACCAGATCCCCAAACAGGTCCGGTATAAAGGGCACTGCCAGAAGATGTGCTACATAGTTTCTTCATGGATTTCAGAATCCAATGGTGGTGCATTTAAAGAGGACCTAACATTAGATACATTTTTAATGTTTCATAAATTTTTTTCAAAGGTCTACTTTGTCCTTCTGGACTGATATGCTGTCTCAGAGATGGCACATTCATGTAGATCCTAATGCCTGTGCCAATCTTGGTTATGAATACATACAGTATGTCTCACATAAAGAAGCTTCTGCTGCTGCTTTTCTGCTTAACCCTTGTTACAGCCAAAAGCTGGCCATACACTAGTAGATTTTTGAACAAATGTTCATAAAAGATTCTTACGAAAATTTGTATGAAAATTCTTTTGATGACCTGACCAATGATGCTTGAAAGTGCTTCAAAATTTCCTTTGCTTAAATTTTTGGCCAGCACAGTGGCTAAATGGTTAGCACTTCTACCTGGCAGTATTAGGGTTGTTGGTTTAAATCCCAGCCACCTCTCTGGAGTTTGCATGTTCTCTCTGTGCCTGTGTGGGTTTTCACTGGGTACTCCAGTTTCCTCCCACACTCCAAAAACATGCTGGTAAGTTAATTGGATCCTGTCTAAATTGGCCCTAGTATGTGTATGTATGAATGTAAGTTAGGAACCTTAGATTGTACACCCCTTGAGGGTTAGGGACTAATGTGAATGTACAATATATATTATTATTATACAGGACTTATATAGCGCCGACAGTTTACTCAGCGCCAGGGGCGGACTGACAACTCATGGGCCCCTGGGCAATAGGGGATCATGGGTCCCCTATGTCCTTGCCAAAACTCAAAAAAGCCTATGAAAAAGGTAACAGGGGCATCTCATGGGGCCCCCTACTGACCCCGGGCCCTCGGGCAGTGCCCGAGTTTCCAAATGGTCAGTCTGCCCCTGCTCAGTGCTTTACATTATGGAGGGAGACAGTACAGTAACAATACAGTTCAATACAAGAGGGATTAGAGGGCCCTGCTCCTTGGAGCTTACAATCTAGGAGATAAAGCACTGCTTAAATTGATGGCGCTATATAAGTACCTGAAATAAATACATTTTTGGAGTAAATAGACTTTCCCAAACAAAATCCTCATACGCTGTTTGAAAATTGTTTGATTAAGAAACGTTTTCCAAAATTTCCAATTTTGTAAAATTTTCCACATGCTCTTTCGCATTCTCTCATTAATGCAGTAAAAAATGAACATCAATTTGACCCCATTAAATTTAAAAAATTGAATGAACATTTTCAAACAAAATTCTACTAGCGTATGGCCAGCTTAAAGGAGATGTTAAAAACAAATATCCAAACTCCTCCTCATGTTGCAGCATCTGTGTGATGCTGCAGCTGTGCCACATCAGCATCAAGACCAAGAACTGAGCGATCACGTGACTGCTGATCACTCAGTTCTCAGTCTGCTCCAAGCAGAGAGCAGTTACTATCAGTCTTCGCTCTGCTCCTCCAGTGCGCACTGGTGCACCGTGCAAGGGAGTGGGTGGGAAGCGCTGGATCCTGCTCTCAGCCACACACTGAAAGATGGAGCCAGATGTCAATCAAACAGAAGGGTATATATTGTTTGGATGCTTCCTGAGCCCAGAGCAGCTCTCCCCATCTGCTGATAGCAGGCAAATCAACTGACTCTGTGTCACAGTAGGACAAGAGTAATTGCACTCCTGTGACCCACTAGAAAAATATGGTCAAACAAGCTTTAGCCATACTTCTCTTTTAAGTGATCAGTGGGGAAGACACGACTATGAAAGTGCTTCTTTCAGCCAGCAGCAGACAAATGAAATCATTATTCTAGATTTCATCTCTCAGGTCTAGACCCATTCTCTCCACTGGACCTCAAGAGATGCTTTTTAATAATAACAGGTCCAGTGACATGTCAGAAATGTACTCATTAGCCTTGTTAACCTACTGATAGGTCCATGTGAAGCATTATTCTTATGTTAACCAACCCCACCCCCCCAGGTCTGAAATAAGAGATGACCCATCAATATAATACCTGTTGGGCAGTCAAAGCACCCTCAAAAAATTGTGAACATGTTTTGAATGAGAGAACGTGGCTGGTGGTAGAATTTTTGAAATCTAATTGTCGAAGGCAATCAGTTTGTCATTGTCTGTGATGTTGACTAGCCAATAAATCTCTCCAGCAAAACAGGGGTTATATTCCTTCTCTACTCTATCCAAAACTTTGAAAACATTATTATCCAGTTACATAGCTGTGAGTACTCACTGGAGCTATGGATGACTGACCATCTAACCTTTAGCCACACAGAGAGAGGTATTAGGGAATCACATACAATCTACACTATATTGCCAAAAGTATTGGGACGCCAGACTTTACACGCACCTGAACTTTAATGGCATCCCAGTCTTAGTCCGTAGGGTTCAATATTGAGTTGGCCCCGCCCTTTGCAGCTATAACAGCTTCAACTCTTCTGGGAAGGCTGTCCACAAGGTTTAGGAGGGTGTCTATGGGAATGTTTGACCATTCTTACAGAAGCGCATTTGTGAGGTCAGGCACTGATGTCGGACGAGAAGGCCTGGCTCACAGTCTTCGCTCTACTTCATCCCAAAGGTGTTCTATGGGGTTGGAGTCAGGACTCTGTGCAGGCCAGTCAAGTTCCTCCACCCCAAACTCGCTCATCCATGTCTTTAAGGACCTTGCTTTGTGCACTGGTGCGCAGTCATGTTGGAACAGGAAGGAGCCGTCCCCAAATTGTTCCCACAAAGTTGGGAGCATGAAATTGTCCAAAATGTCTTGGCATGTAGACGCCTTAAGAGTTCCCTTCACTGGAAAAAGGGGGCTAAGCCCAACCCCTAAAAAACAACCCCACACCATAATCCCCCCTCCACTAAACTTTACACTTGGCACAATGCAGTCAGGCAAGTACCGTTCTCCTGGCAACCACCAAACCCAGACACGTCCATCGGATTGCCAGACAGAAAAGTGTGAATTGTCACTCCAGAGAACACATCTCCACTGCGCTAGAGTCCAGTGGTGGCATGCTTTACACCACTGCTTCCGATGCTTTGCTTTACACTTGGTGATGTAAGGCTTGGATGCAGCTGCTTGGCCATGGAAACCCATTCCATGAAGCTCTCTTGTCGTTGTGCTAATCTGAAGGCTACATGAAGTTTGGAGGTCTTTAGCTATTGACTCTGCAGACAATTGGCGACTTATGCGCTCAGCGTGTGCTGACTCCACTCTGTTATTTTACATGGCCTACCACTTTGTGGCTGAGTTATTGTTGTTCCCAGTTGCTTCCACTTTGTTATAATACCACTGACAGTTGACCATGGAATATTTAGTAGCAAGGAAATTTCTCAGATGGATGTATTGCACAGGTGGCAACCTATCATGGTATCACGCTTGAGTTCACTGAGCTCCTGAGAGCGACCCATTCTTTCACAAATAAGGGCTGCACAGTGGCTAAATGGTTAGCTCTTCCGCCTGGCAGTACTACGGTCACTGGTTTGAATCCCAACCATGACACCACCTGCATGGAGTTTGCATGTTCTGTCTGTGTGGGTTTCCTCCGGGTCCTCCAGTTTCCTCCCACATTTCAAAAACATGCTGGTAGGTGAATTGGCTCCTGTCTAAATTGGCCCTAGTATATTTATGTATGAATGTGCATTAGGGACCTTAGATTGTATGCCCCTTGAGGGTTAGGGACTGATGTGAATGTACAATATATATGTAAAGTGCTGAGTAAATTGACAGCGCTATATAAGTACCTGAAATAAATAAATAAATGTTTGTAGAAGCAGTCTGCATGTCTAGGTACTTGATTTTATACACCTGTGGCCATGGAGGTGATTGGAACACCTGAATCCAGTGATTTGGAGGGGTGGCCCAATAGTTTTGGCAATATAGTGGGTAGCATAACAAGTACCAACACCTGTTGATACCAGATAGCTGCCTTTGCATCTGCACAAGCATACATTACTGTAGTAGGCACCACTACTCTTGTGATCTCCACTAGCTTCTGGGTCCTTTGCCAAGCAGCTGCCCTGCTGCATTCTGAACACAAGAGGTCAGCCGCATGGCATGCCCACCATTCAGAAAATGCTTCTAATTTTCTAAATGAATGCAAAGGGTTCTCTGACTGGATGAGATGGAGAGGCAGGGTGCTAATGTCATACTCTGCACTACATCCAATCAGAGAATGGTTGGCATTCATTGAAAAAATGCAAAGCATTCTCGGAAATGTTACTCGTGCCAAGTGGGCAACTCCTATGTTCACAATGCAGCAGTTCAGCCATTTGGTACAGGACCTGCAAGCTAGAGGAGATCACTGGAGTAGTGGTGTCCACTAAAGTCCAGATTCTAGAGCAGCCTTTCTCAACTTTTTCAACAAGGAGGAACCCTTGAAATAACTTTCTGGTCTCTGGGAACCCCTGCTAAAAATTATTATATCTACAGCTCATAATATATTAGTATGATGGTCAGTGGGAAGAATGCTCCTTACACTTGTGGTTATTGGTAAGAATTACCCTCTTACAGATAACTAAAAAGACCAAGGGAGTCACTGTAACTTATCTGAGAGGCTGACATTGCTCATTGCTCAAGGAATCCTTAGCAACCTCTGGAGCAGCGGTTCTCAACCTGTTGGTCGCGACCCCTTTGGGGGTCGAACGACCCTTTCACAGGGGTCACCTAAGACCATCGGAAAACACATATTTCCGATGGTCTTAGGAACCGAGACACCGCTCCTCTATCCGTCTCCAGGCGGGTCTGCCCACATGCAGATTCGCCCACATACGAGTACCCGGGGTGATGACATCATCGCGCCAACCCCATCACATACACCCCATACAAATACAGGTGTATGTGACAGGGTTGGCGCCATAATGTACTTATGTGGACCAGTCACACATGTGTTAAGAGCAGCTACTGTGTTGAAAGCAGCAGTATTGGAGGAAAAACGACACTTCATGAATTATAATTACTGGATAAATGTAAAATCATGAAAATACATCCTGCATATCAGATATTTACATTGCGATTCATAATAGTAGCAAAATTACAGTTATGAAGTAGCAACGAAAATTATTTTATGGTTAGGGGTCACCACAACATGAGGAACTGTATTAAAGGGTCACAGCATTAGGAAGGTTGAGAACCACTGCTCTGGAGGAACCCTAGGAGTCCATTGAACTCTGGTTGAGAAACCCTGTTCTAGAGGGATCCCGCAGGTATGGTATATGCATAGTTACATCTCTCCAAGCTGGACCAGTGTAACCATGTAAATATATATTTACCTGGAATTCTTCTTCATTGGTTATCTGTTGTGGAAATCATACAAATGCATAAGGTAACCAGCCCCATAATTGAGGTGATTATTAAAAAAACCGTATGCTGTTAAATTTGCCAAGCTGCTTATTATATTGTGAACCTTATGTTGTTATATGGATAATATATTTGACTAAACCAATGGTACATCCATTACTAATTTTTAGCCCCTCAAATGCAAATATCGCAATATTTTCTCTGCATTCAGTGGATACAGTCCACATTGTATGCTATCTAGCCTATCTGCTCATTGTGTTAAACCATTTTTTTCTCCTAGAATTGAAATTGACTATACTGTCTTCTACAATCACAGGCCCTTGACAGTCTGTCATGTTTCAATAGACATGAAACCCCAAGCTAATAAACTTTGGGAATAGAAGCCTGTAGAACACATATATGTTGTTCAGTCAATATGATGAAAAGCCATGTTAACCAAAACCTATCCTACCAGACCAGGCCTGGGGGAATTTGATGCAATGTCAAAACCTTTTGTCCAAAGAAGTCAATCTCCAGTTTTGCTTTTCCTTTCCAGAACGCCGAAGAGCTATTTTTTTTTTTTTTTTTTTTAATACGCCCTTCGTCCTGGCCTAGCTGATGCTTTCTTTGCGAGCTGCACTTTTATTTCACAGAACCAAAACATTTTTATCAAGCATTGGTCTCTGAAGCATGTAAGTGGCTAGGTTTTCTAAGAGCAAAGTCGTAGGCCTCTCCACAAGCAGGGAGATTGAAATCAGCTCTGTGTCAGGGGCTGTCATATCTTAGGGAAGACATAAAACACATGGAAACATCAATAAGCAACAAGCCAGTGACAGCTCTGAAACATTTCAGCTGACAAGAAGAGAAAGGGAGTAAGGTTAGGACTCATGGGGAATGCTTAAAATGACTAACAGCCAGACGAAGTGTTGGCAGGAGTTAGGGAGGTGCAGAAAAAACAAGATAAAGAATACCAGGTTATCACCTATTCTAAACTAATTCTACCCTGCGTGCCCACAAAATGCAGACAGACATTGAAAGACTTCCTTTTTTGTATATATATATATATATATATATATATATATATATATATTTTTTTTTTTTTTTTTTTGTCTCTCCTTTGTTAGAAGAGAATAGCAGGGTACATACAGATTGCCCTGATTACTCATGTGCCGCAGATTAAAAAATATGTTAAAAGCGAATTGAGGGAGTCAAAGAATTCTGCTCCCAGCTACTACCTACAGAAATCAAAAAGGATTAACAAGAGGTTTTTTTTTTTCATTTAATTTCCTGTACACCGCCTGCTTGTGTTAAGAGATCAGAGATATTTCTATTTATTGAATTTTTAATATGATCATTATTAAAAGGCAGCTTACATGTTTAGACTTTTTTCTTTTATTCTTTTTTCCTTTCTCCTACAGTGGTTATAGAAATCAAAGTTACCTGCAAAGCTCGTGTTTGTTTGACTTTCATCCGATTTAAGGAGAACTCCAGGCAACATCCATATATTAATAGAACCAAATTAAAGAGGTTCTTCAGTCTCAGCAAAATATATAAATAAATAAAAGTCAGCAGCTACAAATTTTGTAGCTGTTGACATTTAATATAAGGACACTTACCTGTTCAGGGATCCAGTGCTGTCCTCACCCAAGCTTGTTTGACTTTCATCCGATTTAAGGAGAACTCCAGGCAACATCCATATATTAATAGAACCAGGGGCGGACTGACCATTTGGAGACTCAGGCACTTCCCGAGGGCCCGGGGTCAGTAGGGGGCCCCATGAGATGCCCCTGGTACCTTTTTCATAGTTTGGGCAAGGATACATGGGCCCCATGATCCCCTATTGCCCGGGGGGGCCCCATGAGTTGTCAGTCCGCCCCTGAATAGAACCAAATTAAAGAGGTTCTTCAGTCTCAGCAAAATAAATTAATAAATAAATAAATATTAATAGAACCAGGGGCGGACTGACCATTTGGAGACTCAGGCACTGCCCGAGGGCCCGGGGTGAGTAGGGGGCCCCATGAGATGCCCCTGTACCTTTTTTGAGTTTGGGCAAGGATACAGGGGCCCCATGATCCCCTATTGCCCGGGGGCCCCATGAGTTGTCAGTCCGCCCCTGAATAGAACCAAATGAAAGAGGTTCTTCAGTCTCAGCAAAATAAATTAATAAATAAATAAATAAAAGTCAGCAGCTACAAATTTTTTAGCTGTTGACTTTTAATATAAGGACACTTACCTGTTCAGGGATCCAGCGCTGTCCTCACCCAAGCTTTTTTGACTTTCATCCGATTTAAGGAGAACTCCAGGCAACATCCATATATTAATAGAACCAAATTAAAGAGGTTCTTCAGTCTCAGCAAAATACATAAATAAATAAAAGTCAGCAGCTACAAATTTTGTAGCTGTTGACTTTTAATATAAGGACACTTACCTGTTTAGGGATCCACTGCTGTCCTCACCCAAGCTAGTACTTCGGGACGTCGGGCCAGCATGTCTAGTGTGGGAATCTGGCTGTGATTCCTTATGTCTTCACAGCTGGCTTCGCACTACACATGTGCGAGTAGCACTGCATTTTGTGAATGGTCCAGCAGCCTCTTGGGATCTGTGATGTGTCCCAGGAGGTTGTGAGCAAGGAGGGGGGGTGTAGACAAAACTAGAAACCTGCATCCCCCCCAAAAAAAAATTCAGCAGCAACCAGCCAAGATTCGAACCATGTATGGGCAGGCTGAATGTACCCAAGCTGATCGATTGATTAGCTTGGATACAACCAACCTACTGCATTTTACATGCAACTGGTATAGCCACTAGCAATAATCACTGTCTTCTCCTGCTGGGGATGGCCTCCATTCGTCGGGAGAATACAAGGGCTGCAGGAAAGAAATTTGCTCCTCGTATGGTCTGCCTTAGGGTGAAGTTCCGCATTAAAAACCAAGGGAGTGCCATGGCTTAAAACCCTGCCATTCTCTGCATCAGCCTTTCTCAGCCTTTTTTTTCTCAACCTTTTTGACATGTAGGAACCCTGGAAATAATTTTTCAGTATCTGGGAACCCCTTCTAATGTCTACAGCTGAAGCAGCCAAATTTCAATCCATGTATGGTCATCTTTACACCTGTCAGATTTGAAATCGTCATGGCTGTGCCTGGCTCCGCCTGCACAGAGATCTGTGAAATAACCAGTTCCCACCCAGCCTATAGACAAATGCTGGCCAGGCGGGACATTCACCATTCCAGGTGGACACCATATGACATCCTTCCAGAACCCACCTCGCATATGCACCATGGGCTACGCTGCAGCTCAATCTGTCACCCAGGGGTGGACTGACCATTTGCACTGCCCGAGGGCCCGGGGTCAGTAGGGGGCACCATGAGATGTCCCTGGTACTTTTTTCCTAGGCTTTTTTGAGTTTGGGCAAAGACACAGGGGCCCCATGATCCCCTATTGCCCGGGGGCCCCATGAGTTGTCAGTCCACCCCTGCTGTCACCTGCTGTGTCCACCGGACACAATGGATGATCAATCAGTGGGCTGTGGTTGGCCCTGTCTGTACCATATGATCTCTGTGACTAATCACAGCAGATAACATGACAATTGAACACAATGGATGGCATTCATTCATTCATGCCATCCATTGTGTACTATTGTTTTGATCTCTGTGATTGGTCACAGAGATCACATGGTACAGACAGGGCCAACCACAGCCCATCTGTAGCATGTGATTATCTATGGCCAATCACAGCAAACCACAATAGTAAATACTGAATTAATCAATTTCATTCAGTCAAAATGGTTGTTGATAACAGCAAAACTCACTGGTATAAGCAATCATAATCTATAAAAAATAAAAAATCCTGATCAATTCCCCAGATCAGTGCAATGTTACTATAGTAACACTCAGGGGCGGACTGACAACTCATTGGGGCCCCCGAGCAATAGGGGATCATGGGGCCCCTGTGTCCTTGCCCAAACTCAAAAAAGCCTATGAAAAAGGTACCAGGGGCATCTCATGGGGCCCCCTACTGACCCCGGGCCCTCGGGCAGTGCCCAAGTTTCCAAATGGTCAGTCCGCCCCTGGTAACACTGTATTGCTTTGGTCACAGTGTGTTAAAAAAATTGTGAAAAAAATTTGAAAATAAAGTATTAATGTTATTTTTTTAAAAACATACTGTCACCAGTCAGTGTCCCCAATAACCACCACACCAGTCATATGATGACACTGCGCTGGTGACAGTATGTAAAAAAAAAAAAATTGTGAAAAAAACTACTTTTTGAATTTCTTCATTTTCCAAAAATTGTGAAAAATAATTCCGAAACAAATGACAACTTCAAAAACTTCACCATGCCTCTTACTAAAGACCTCGGATTGTCTAATTTACAAAAAGGGGTCATTTGGGTGATATTTGTAGAAAGCTCTATTTGTGTGAACAAAAATGATATAAATTTCATATGGGTACAGTGTAGCATGACCGTGCAATTGTCATTTAAAGTGCAACAGCGCTGAAAGCTGAAAATTGGCTTGGGCAGGAAAGGGGTGAAAGTGCTCGGTATTAAAGTGGTTAGAAATGTACCATCTTCCATTGCAGCTGAAGGACTAGAGTCATTTGACACTTCCTCCAACCCGGTAACCAAAGGTCCATACCAATGTACTGCAGGAAAAGTCTGCAGGAGCCAAAGCATTGTGTCTGTGATCTACTGATAATGGTTGCAATGCTTCTCAGGCTACTATGCATAAATAAATAAATGCACATTTTTTTTAACTAATTAATTTAGGTGCTTTTATTATTATTGTTTTGTTGTTGTTGTTGTTGCAAAAAGGTGCCCTCAAAAATAAAGTGAAGTTATGCTGACTTCAATTATCCAATCATGTTTACACAAAAATCCTGTTTTTTTTTTCACGTTATTGGGTACATGGGCATTCTTTGTACTTTGTTTCACCTTATGCACTAAAATACATGAAAATTCCCTTTGAAAATGAACATGCTGTGTATGTTAGGCGAGGCAATGTCTGTTGTTGACTATTGTAAGGCATTTATCTTATTGCTTTTTTCAAAATACCATCATGGCCAGGTTTTTGTTACTGTCTGTACCAAGTGTTAAAATGTAATAATAAAAATAATTAATAATAAAAAAAATGAAAATGCTGTACTGCTATAGTAAATCAGGGGCCGCGTGTACTGAATTTGATATGACGTGGCCGCCTCTTCTTCACTACATTTTAGTAAGAGCACAAGTCACCGAGCTTGAATACATCCATTGTATGCTGGACCTGTACTGATGGTGAAGTCAAGAGGAAAACTTAGTTTCGTATTACTCTTACAAAGGGGCTACTTGAGATGACGAGAACCTCTTTTCACCTCGTAGTAGGAACAGCCTTGCTTTTTATGTGAGTAAGTGCAAACAGCAAAGGTGTGCAACAAAAGACAATCTAATGTCTTTAATATGAAACCATTGAACTGGTAGAAGTGGAAATGCGATACAATGCAACATTGTTATTTGGTCTGTATTATTAGAACAAATACTATACAATTTTATTTATTTTATTTCTTCCAATTGTAGAGCTTTTCAGTAACCAGCAACAAATCGGTTTTATTTTCAAATCTGTAATAAATGTCTGAAGGATTGCTATGCATAAAGTCATTTTCACACAAAGCTTGCTTCACCTTTTGCAGTCAAATTTAAGAAAACCTTACTATATGTACCTTACATTGTACACCCCTTGAGGGTTAGGGACTGATGTGAATGTACAATATATATGTAAAGTGCTGCGTAAATTGACGGCGCTATATAAGTACCTGAAATAAATAAATAAATATGTGTATACAAATGAAGAAAATATAGATGCCGCGCTCTATCAAGACCTATTATCATCTGAGTACACGTTTGGTACTCACGGAAAGGTCCCGATCTCCTCTTTTGATTGGAACCTTTCCCGATCATGTGACCGTCGTGACAGCGAATCATGGTGGTCACATGACCCTAAAACCCCACCCCGCCTCCCGGCTTCTAGAACCCTTAAAGGGCCAGGAGGCGATGTTAGTGTCAGTTAGTGTCCCTCCCAGCCAGTGTCAGCTAGATTGCCCGCCACACTGTCACACTGTCACAGTCACACTTTAAGCTGATCACCGACATTACCAGAATACCATCATAGCTGCATAAATTCCAGTATAAATACTATAGATGGTAGATGCTATTACTTTAACACAAACCAATTAATATATAATTATTGGAATTTTTTTTACACCTAGCAGAATACATCTTAGCTCATATTTATGAAGAAATTAGATTTTTTTTTTAATTGGATATGTTTTATAAAACAAAGTTGAAAATATTGTTTTGTTTTTTTAATTGTTGGATTTTTCCATTTATATAATAAAAAACCCAGTGGTAATCAAATACCACCAAAAGAAATCTCTGTTTGTATGAAAAAATGATACAAATTTAATTTGCGTACAGTGCTGCTTGAGCACGCAACTGCCAGTTAAAGTAGCACAGTGCCCAATAGCAAAAAATGGCCTGGTCATGAAGTGGTAAAACCTTTCAGAGCTAAAGTGGTTGAATAAATAAAGCTCTTTAATGCAACAACATTAGGCCGAAGAACACAGCAAGAAAGGGGGAAAAAATAACATTAAAAAGATAAAGATTTTTATTTTTTTTCTGCAGTTTTACCACAGTTGATCTCATTAAAATTGTTGCTAATTATCAAGTTCTATACTTACAATTAATTAAAAAAAAATGTGGTGGAGGAGAGGTTAAAGTTTTTGACTTAAAATAGTATATGCTCAGTACTGCGCACAGAGGACATCTGGAGAACTACATCAGGGTTGTGAGTGTCCAGCTAGTAAGCGTAATTTATGTTCGGCGTACTGTTTGTTCTCTCTTGTATTGAGTTGGTGTGCCATAAGCTGGCTCCTTCGCAGCCTGAAGCATATCTGCTCTTAAAATGCCTTATTAAAATACCATCTGTATCATAGAATATTCAACTAGTACTGCCTTATCTTGATTTACGATGACATTTCCAACACCCTGCCATCCTACTACACATATGGATAAGACTTGCTAACTTGTTAAAGCAATGTTTGATGGTTAATTGTGCAAAAAAAAAAAAAAAGGGAGGTATTTGAACCTGATATCTTGATGGAAACCGACGTGAGTGTTCACTTTTAATTAATCTGACAAAAATGGAAGTATACGCTATATTATGGCTTCAAATGTGGGTGTGACACATGTAATATACAACAGCTCAATGATCATTTTGACAGTTTTCATTGTATGCTAACCAAATCCATACCACACAGACAATCCAGGTAGCATAATATAACTCAGATGTAATTCAAACAGTGAATTAAGGTTTGGATCGGAACCTATGACCTCTGCAGTGTCTGGCTGTGGTTCATCTTGCTGTGCCATCTGAGATGCCGGACAGCTCCCTGTCTGATCCCTTGGTCAATCTTCCTTTGTATCTAGTTTCTTGTGAACCTTGAACTCTTTGCTCCTCCAATCAGCGGCGGACTGATAAATCATGGGGCCCCTGGGCAATAGGGGATCATGGGGCCCCTGTGTCCTTGCCCAAACTCAAAAAACCTATGAAAAAGGTACCAGGGGCATCTCATGAGGCCCCCTACTGACCCTGGGCCCTCGGGCAGTGCCCGAGTTTCCAAATGGTCAGTCCGCCCCCAGCATATGAATTGTACAGGAACACATAGTGCGCTCCTGTGCAATTCAGATCAGGGTTACAGGGATATTTGGTGCTAGGCTTATAGTGAGGATCAGTGTTAGGGTTACAAACAGGGACGGACTGACCATATGGAAACTCGGGCACTGCCCAAGGGCCCGGGTTCAGTAGGGAGCCCCATGAGATGCCTGGTACCTTTTTCATAGGCTTTTTTGAGTTTGGGCAAGGACACAGTGGCCCCACGATCCCCTATTGCCCGGGGGTCCCATGAGTTGTCAGTCGGTTTCCAAATGGTCAGTCCGCCCCTGCCTCCAATGAATTTCCTGATTTAGGCCATGTCTCTTAATTTCCTTTTCACCAGACTATTGTGTTTTCTCCAGCTGACATCTTGCTCTTTGTATACATGCAGTCCTTATCTTTGCTACCATTCGTTACCAACCCTTGGCTGCTCATAATCTACTCTTCTGTAGCACTCACCTAGGCAGGTTTCTAGAGAGGTTAGGTAAGCTTTGTTTTTTTTAGCTCCTCTGTAATCAGTGGAGCGGTGTGTGATTATTTTGGGTTGTGGTAGACTTCACATGCTGTAGGCTCAACTCAGCGACGGAACTACCAGGGTCGAAAAGATCGCACTTGTGACTGGGCTGTGGTATTCCACCACTGTCCAGGGGCCCCAAGATGCCAGGAAGAGGGCCCGCTGCAGAATATGTAAAAGGTTCCTGCTGCAGGATCATAATAAAGTGCCCAATGATGGGAGTAAAGGGCCCCAGGTCCAAAGGAAAGGACCCTGGGCTTGAAGGGAAGGGCCCCAGGCTTGAAAGAGACCAGCCAGTGGGATCTTGGACCGGTGAAAAGGGCTCCAGGACCAGTGACAAGGAATTCAAAACCGATGGAAAGGGCCCTGGGACTGGGTCAGGGGGCCCCTGCATGGTTTCTTGCACTGGAGCTCTAAAGGTTATAGTTACGCTTCTGGCTAAACTGCTTCCCATGCCTTCTGATGGTTCCAGAATGTAATGGGCTGGAAGAGGTAGGCACACAGCCTGAATTTTTATGTGGTCTTGGCCAATCCCTGGAGGAGAATGCACAGTAGGAGGCTGAAGAGTGCATAAATAGTCCGGAAGCAACCCTGTTCTTGTCCAGGAGGAGAAGTTCCCAGCCTAAGGGATTGCTGCCCTTCTGGGCAGTGCAGTTGAGGTTTTACAGGAGCTTACCATGGTCCCAGCTAAGCTAGAGCTGAGGGGCCTACTTTCTGAGAATAGCTTGAGCTGATCAAGGGATTTCACTGAGGATCGAGTCTGGAAGTTCACCGGAGGCGGTCTGTCTGATATTGGAAGGAGGCATCCATCTATCCAGGGACATCGTGAGTAGTGGGATCCTAGTTTACTGTTACTATCCATTTGTGCATCAGTGCCAGTGCTTGCTTGGATTGGGAAATTCCTTTTGAGGCCTCAGTGCTGCTCATTTCCTTGGCTGCTTCTAAAGTGATTCTACTAAGATGTTTAGACAAAAGTGAAGTGTCCTCTGCAAATTGCACGGTGTTATTGGAGTATCCCACAGCTCCCTGCACCTTATCGAAGTACACCTTACAGCTTCAGCTGACCATGAGGAGTGGGGTCTACCAGGCCTTCTGGCTAGGTGGGCCTGAGTTTGGCTTGCCCCTGTCAGGAATCTTACCCCCCTGATCTAGGGATGGGTCCCTCCTCTTTGGAAGGGAGCCCTATGATACATCCTTGTGCTACATACACTTTTTTTGTTCACTTTGGTGTTTTGTTTTTGTGCACTGCACCACAGATTTGAGGGAAAAAATAGTCACCTATTTAATGGAATTTATTTCTGATAGATATAAGCTTCTCAATGAAACAAATATTATAGTGAATATTCTTATTGTCATATGTATGGCCAACAGGACTTCTTTTTCAGCAGGAATGCACCTCCAGCCAGAATGTATGTAATGGCAATGGGTGCTGGAGTGTGCTGCAGGGTCTATTGATACTAGCTGCTGTGGGGTCTATTGCTGCTGGGGGGTCGATTGCTGCTGGAGAGGTCTATTGCTGCTGGGGGTGGGTCTTATGTTGCTGGTAGGGATCTTCTGTTGGAGGAGGGGATCTATTGTTGCTGGCTGCTTGGGGGGGGGGTCCATTGATGCCGGCTCCAGGAAAATATGTTGTTGCTGCCAGGAGTCTATTGTTGCTGGGAGGAGTATTTTATTGCCAGTGGTCCATTGTTGCTGAGGGGGTCTATTGCTGCTGGAGAGGTCTATTGCTGCTGGGGGTGGGTCTTATGTTGCTGGTAGAGATCTTCTGTTGGAGGAGGGGATCTATTGTTGCTGGCTGCTTGGGGGGGGTCCATTGATGCTGGCTCCAGGAAAATATGTTGTTGCTGCCAGGAGTCTATTGTTGCTGGGAGGAGTATTTTATTGCCGGTGGTCCATTGTTGCTGAGGAGGTCTATTGCTGCTGGGGAGGTCTATTGCTGCTGGGGGTGGGTGTTATGTTGCTGATAGGGATCTTCTGTTGGAGGAGGGGGTCTATTGTTGCTGGCTGCTTGGGGGGGAGTCTATTGATGCTGGCTCCAGGGAAATAGGTTGTTGTTGCCAGGAGTCTATTGTTGCTGGGAGGAGTATTTTATTGCCGGTGGTCCATTGTTTCTGGGGGGGTCTATTGTTACTGGCTGCATTTACTGCATTTCTTGTTATCACTAACAAATTACTTAGCATCACAAAATGATACTTGGTTCTGTATTCTTTAAAATGGGCAGTATTGGGAGGTTGGGGGGGGGGGGGTGGAATCAAGGGACGGTGCTTGAAGGTGGGTAGCAGTGTTGACAACCATCAGTATTTTTACTGACAGCCAGTAAAAAAATGGGCCATTTTCTCCTGCTAGTAAATCCCAGTGACAGGAAAAGGTTACCAGTAAAAAATATGGCTTGTATTGCACTGGGTAGGGGAGGAGACAAGGGGTGACTCGGAAACAGGGGCGGACTGACCATTGGAGAACTCGGGCACTGCCCGAGGGCCCAGGGTCAGTAGGGGGCCTCATGAGATCCCCCTGGTAACTTTCATAGGCTTTTTTGGGTGTAGTTTGAGTTTGGGCGAGGACACAGGGGGCCCCATGAGTTGTCAGTCCGCCCCTGCTCGGAAAGGAGGAGTTCCTGCGCCTATTCTCTGAGAAAACATCCCCAATGATCAGTAGTTTGGGTGTGGGCGAGGACACAGGGGCTGCATGATCCCCTATTGCCCAGGGGCCCCATGAGTTGTCAGTCCGCTCCTGCTCGGAAAGGAGGAGTTCCTGCACCTATTCTCTGAGAAAACATCCCCAATGATCAGTATAGGTTTCCCTTTTAAATAAAAGTAAGACTGATTGGTTTTGACCACTCCATTGTTACACTGTCGAATATGGAGAGGTTCCACTCCCTTGCACCTTTAGTGACCACACCAAAAAATCAGAGATGCTGGCAGCACCAAGGGCACCCAAACAGCCAAATATGAGATTCACACTAGGATAAATGTATATTTCATGGGGTACAACTGCAGTCTTGTGCATTTTAAACATGTTTTATTGACGCACAGTACCGAAGCCAGGCTCAGCCAGGCAACTGCCATTTTTAAAGGTCAGCCAAGACAGCCCCACGGTCCTTTCACAACAGTCAACATACTTTCTTTCTCTTTACATTATTATTATTATACAGTATTTATAAAGCGCCAATAGTTCGCTCAGCGCTGTACATTACAAAGGGGGACAGAACATGTGACAGAACAATACCAATACAATGCGATACATGAGGGGATCGAGGGCCCTGCTCTTTCGAGCTTACAATCTAGGAGGGAGGGGATGGTGGCACAGGAGGAGATAGCTGTGGGGGAGGGAGTGGTAGGAAGAGTGGAGGAGGTCGGCAAGTTAGCAGGGGTGGGGTAGGCTTCCCTGAAGAGGTGGGTTTTCAGGGTGCGCCTAAAGGAGAGGAGAGTAGGTGATAATCTGATGGGTTGGGGCAGGGAGTTCCAGAGGATGGGTGACACCCTGGAGAAGTCCTGGAGGCGGGCATGGGAGGAGGAGACCAGGGAACTAGAGAGAAGGAGGTCTTGTGAGGAGCGGAGTGTGCGTGCTGGGTGGTACTTGGATATTAGGTCAGTGATGTAGTTCGGGGCAGTATGGTGGACAGCTTTGTACGTCAGTGTTAGGATTTTGAATTTGATCCGTTGCGCAATCGGAAGCCAGTGGAGGGATTGGCAGGGGGGGGTGGCGTAAACGGAGCGGTTGGTAAGGTGAATGAGTCTGGCAGCCGTATTCAGGATCGACTGAAGCGGGGATAGCCAGCGGCGAGGCAGGCCAGTGAGGAGGGAGTTGCAGTAGTCGAGTCGTGATATGATGAGGGAGTGGATGAGCTGTTTAGTGGTTTCTGGGGTTAGGAACGTGCGGATTTTGGCGATGTTGCGGAGGTGGAGTCTGCACGAGTTTGTTAAAGATTGGACTTGGGGCTGGAAGGATAGGTTGGAGTCCAGAATGACACCAAGTACTCTGGCCTGCGGGGCGGGTTTGATATTGGCGTTGTACATAGATACATGTATATGACTCCAAAAGTATACAAATGCTGACCCATGTGATGTTCATATCTGCACAGCATTGTATGATTGACCAAGCAGTCTTTTAGCCATTACACAGCCATTGTTCTTCAATAAATTCCACCTTCTCCCTGTTCCCTATTACTTTAGGTGGATTTAACAAAATACATAAATTATCTGGAGTTGTGGTAATCAGCCCATACTTCACACATTTTTACGTATAATCTGTGCAATTAATACAGCCACATCTTTAGCAACGTGAAAAAAAAAGAAGGGCATGGGGAGAGAGAACATATGTTGCAAAGTTAAATTGGTATCTTACTCAAAAGGTGTCTGAGAACGGAATGTACAAATACTGCACGGCGACCATATGTCCTTGCTGCATTTACCTATATAATATTTACCTATAGATGGAGACAAACGGTAAACAATCTTGTGTATTTTTCAGGTCTTTTTCTGAGATGGTTTATTTAGCTTATGATTTCTCGTCATGTTTTATCATTTTAAGTATCTATCTATTTATTTATTTATTTCTTCACATGACAATGGTGAAAGCAATTAGAAGAGCATCAAAGAATTAGGATGCTTAAAATACAGTAATATAAAAGAAATTTCCCAGGTAATTAACTGTGGGTTACGCATTCAGGGTCCTTTTACGCTGGCGTGTTTTTACCGCGTCTTTACCTTGCTAGAAACGCAAGAAAAATGGGATAAAAATATTTCACTTTCCTAGAGGACTAGGCATTGCAGGTGATGAGCGTTTGGAAAAGTCCTGCAGGCTGCGCTTTTCAAAACAGTAGCAAAAACGCAGATCTCCATTGAAATAAATGGAAAATGCGTCAAAAACACAGCAAAAATACGCCGTGGTTGTGTTTTAGGTGCTCTTTTTTTTTTGAGTCACAGGTGCCAACAGGTGTTTTTTTTTACAGGTGCCAACCAGAAAATGCACCGGAAATGCATCAAAAACACACCAAAAATGTATACGTTTTTAACGTTTTTTTTTTTGCAACAGGCTGCTTTCACACTACTTCATTGTGAAAACATAGTAAAAAAAAGCAGATGTGTTTTTGTCATGTTTATGCTGCATTTTTGGTGCTCTTTCTGGTTGCCTGACATCAGCATGTACCTGTGAAACATGACTCAAAAACGTACCAAAAATGTAAGCGTGCGTGCATTTTTGATGCATTTTTTAAGTGTTTTCTATTCATTTCAGTGGAGAACCTCGTTTTTGGTGAATTTTTTTTGTAACATGCACCAACCATGCGCCAAAAATGCAGCAGGCTGGACTTTTACAAATGCAACTGACTGGTGTGAAGAGTTCCATAGGATTTCAAGGAGTTCATTTTTCTTTTGCTTTTTCTAACTGAAAACTGATCAAAAACTGATCAGTGTGAAAAGGCCCTTGGTAAAAAAAAGATCAAGACGGATGACATAGTTGCTGAGTGGTTAACACTTCCACCTGGCAGCACTAGGGCCATCTTTTTTCATCTCAACCACAGCACTGCCTGTCTGGAGTTTGCATATTCTCTCTGTGCCTGTGTGAGTTTCCGCCGGGTACTCCGGTTTCCTCCCACACTCCAAAGACATGCTGGTAGGCTAATTGGCTCCTGTCTAAAGTGGTTAGCACTTCCACCTGGCAGCTCTAGGGCCATCCTTTTGAATATCAACCATGGCACTACCTGTCTGGAGTTTGCATGTTCTCCCTGTGCCTGCGTGGGTTTCCTCCAGGAACTCCGGTTTCCTCCTACACTCCAAAGACATGCTGGTAGGCTAATTGGCTCCTGTCTAAATTGGCCCTAGTATGTATACGTATGAATGGGAGTTAGGGACCTTAGATTGTACACTCCTTGAGGGTTAGGGACTCCCACACTCCAAAGACATGCTGGTAGGTTTATTGGCCCCAGTATAAATACCTGAAATAAATGAAATAAAGCAGAAAGAAATTCTAATTACTGTTCTTTTGAAAATGTACTGATGTGCCTGGAATTGTGTGCTCCATTTTGAAAGCAGGAAAGGGCTGAAAACCAATCAATGAAAAGAAAATGAAGCCTGTTAGGCTCACACTGCTGTGAGTGCATGCTTTCCTCACTTTCCCACATGTTTTGTGTAGGGTAGCCCATTTGTTTCAATGGGCTGCCCTACGCATGAGAAATGCAGAAAAAAAGTTCCTGATTCCTTCTGAAAACACACCGCACTGAATAGCACCATGCGGTTCGAGGCTAAAGAGTGAGACTGGAGGAGAGAGAAGACATGTGGACCTGGAGCTCAGAGTTTGTTGGGCTCTCCTGCCTTTTAGCGAAGCCTATCCCTCTGAATTGGGAGACTCCAGTACTGCCAGCTGTTCGCAAAGGTGTACAGCATTCCACCAGTCACCTCAGAAAAGTCTCCTGCCAGACACCTCAGACCCACATTCTGCCAGTCACCACAGACAAAGCTTCTGCTGGTCACCTCAGACAAACATTCGCCCGGTCACCTCATACATATCCTAGTTCAACATGCTGAATAAAAAAAAAAAAACGTATTTATAAATTGAAGCTGTCTTCTCCAACAGTATTCCGCCGGAAAGGGCCCCAACTAAGCTAGCAAAAGTAATCATCTCAGACTATTCCATCTTGTCTTATACTGGTATTTGTCTCACCATTTATATTGCTGGAGGTTGCTCTATGTCTCAGAACAAAGCCCTGCAGGCAAATTTGGGCTGTTCAGGACCACCCTGAAGTCCTAAGGACAGCCTAGCCTCTTAATTACATTTTTTTCCTTTCTTTTCTTCTATTTTTGCTGCCTTTGCTATGCTCTTGGTGGTCCTGTCATAGCTCAAATTAAGTTGTATATGTGGTGAAGTCTGGGTCCAAAGACCTTTAGGGTAAAACCTAGTACACACAATCAGAAAATCATACAAAAAATACAGCGTTTAAAGCAGGGGCAGACTGACAACTCATGGGGCCCCTGGGCAATAGAGGATCATGGGGCCCCTGTGTCCTTGCCCAAACTCAAAAAAGCCTATGAAAAGGTACCAGGGGCATCTGATGGGGCCCCCTACTGACCCTGGGCCCTCAGGCAGTACCTGAGTTTCCAAATGGTCAGTCCGCCCCAGGTTTGAAGCAATCCTATGATAATCTGATCGTTAGTACACAGTTTTCGTTTGAAGATATTAGAAGGGACAAGCACGAAAGTTTTTCTCATACAATACCATCATCCATACAATACCATCAATATAATCATCCGATTTTCCTTTAATTAGCAGTTTGCATCTGAAAGTACCATACAATACATTACTGTGCATCACTTCTGAATTTGTATTTTGTCATGCAAGAATGTTTGGAATTTAGTAACCTCTTCATTATCCTTGTGGAGACTAGCATGTAAAAAAAAAACAGGTGATCATTTATCTAATATTCTCATCAAGTGTACGAGGCTTTACTTTCCAAAGTCAAGATTGTTCTATGAAAAAACTGCATTGTAATGTTGTGTTATAAGTGAATTACTGCAAACCGGTACATTTATACTATTATTGACCTCATTTGAATTCATAATACACTCTAGGCCAATTTAACTCGGTGTGGTTTATTTTGTCATAAGGGTGTGTCAGAACTCCACCACTAAGGGCTCCATGTACACGGGGCGTCTGGACAACTATTCTGAACGATGGAAACTGACTGCTGGAAAATGTAGGTTAAAAAACTTCTGTTTAGCCGCTTTTGCATACCGCATTTATGCATGTTTGCGTTTAGAAGCGTATTTTAAAGATAACCTCAGGAGACCTTCCCAAATTCCCAGAATGCACTGAAAAATAGTAAAAAATTAACTATTTTAGACATTTTGAGAAAACTAGAGAGAGCAGAAGCAGAGAGAGCAGTATGTGTTGAGATGACCAGTCTTTTCTGGTTGTATTCACTATGGATCCCATCATGAGCAAAATGCGGCACGTTCTACCATTTGTTCATTCACGCAAAACCTGGAACTGACTGCGCTGGTGTACCGGGTCCATTTGAATACATGGAAAACGCTTTGCATGCATTTCTGATGAAGAAAAAAGGCTCCGGACAGCATCTGGATATGGACCAGTTAAAAAACGTTTCTAAACGCAAACGCTTGTAAATGCGGTTAACTGTGTTTACAAGCGTTTACAAGCATTTGGCGTTAGAAATGGTAGTAAAATCTACTGCTGAACGCAAGTTTGGTGTGTTCAAAAAAACGACTGTAAACTCAATTGCCTGTAAACGACTGTAAAAGACGATGTGTACATGGACACATAGGAGAACATTTGGGAGAGTTCAGGGGCTGCTGAGAAAAACGCTGAACAGCTCCTGAAAGTTTATCAGCTGCAGTGTACATGAGCCCTTAAAGTATAGTTCCACTCAAAAGTGGAAGCTCCGCTTATTTGCCTCCCCCCCCCCTCCACTGCCATATTTGGCACCTTTCGGGGAGGAGGAGGCTCAATTCGCCATGTCGAAGTGAGCCAAAAGTTTGGCCCCATCCTTGTCCCCCCCCCATCTCCTGGGAACTTTCACAGGTCCCAGGAGACTGCCGGGCCAATCAGGAGGCGCAGCGTGACTCGTGCATGCACAGCGGGCACCAGGCTGTGAAGCCGCAAGTAGTGCCCACAGTAGAGATGTCGGCATTGTGGAGAACAGAAGGAGAGAAGGGACTGTGCAGGTGAGCACATCGCTGGACCCTGAGACAGGCAAATGTGTGTTTATTCAAAGTCAGCAGCTTTTTGTAGCTGCTGACTTTCAGCCTCAGTTCACATGTATATCGCATGTGATTCGCACAGAAACCGCACCGCATTCCTGTGCAAATCACATGCGATTTGTGTGCGGTGCGATTGGAGCCATAAATTTTGTATGGTTCTAATCGCACCACACCAAAAACAGGCAGGACCAGGGGCGGACTAACAACTCATGGGGCCCCCAGGCAATAGGGGATCATGGGGCCCCTGTGTCCTTGCCCAAACTCAAAAAAGCCTATGAAAAAGGTACCAGGGGCATCTCATGGGGCCCCCTACTGTGCCCGAGTTTCCAAATGGTCAGTCCACCCCTGGGCAGGACCCTTTTTTTGGTCCATGCTAGAATTGGATCGCATGGGTGTTCACACCTATGCAATCCAATTCTGCGCATCGCAACGCATTTTGCAGACCGCTTTAGGGGTGTTGTTAACTTAACATACACACCCGCAGCGGTTCACATGAACAGGGTGCGATTCTGATGCGGTGTGGAATTCGCACAGAAAACGCTGCAAATTCCGCACCGCATTAGTGTGAACCCGGGCTTAAACACACAAAAAGGGCTGGAAGTCCACTTTTAGCTCAATTAAGTAAATCAAGCTTCAGAGGGATTACCAAACTAGCGGCTCCTGCGGGGGGCGCTCTACACTCCAGAAGGAAATCTATTCAAACTAGCGGCTCCTGCAGGGGTCGCTCTATGCTCCAGAAGGAAATCTATTCAAACTAGCGGCTCCTGCGGGGAGCGCTCTACGCTCCAGATCTATTCAAACTAGCGGCTCCTGCGGGGGTCACTCTATGCTCCAGAAGGGGGCCGCTCTATGCTCCAGAAGGAAATCTATTCAAACTAGCGGCTCCTCAAGGGGCCACTCTACGCTCCAGAAGGAAATCTATTCAAACTAGCGGCTCCTGCGTAGGGCGCTCTACGCTCCAGAAGGAAATCTATTCAAACTAGCGGCTCCTGCGTAGGGCGCTCTACACTCCAGAAGGAAATCTATGCAAACTAGCGGCTCCTGCGGGGGGCGCTCTACGCTCCAGAAGGAAATCTATTCAAACTAGCGGCTCCTGCGGGGGGCGCTCTACGCTCCAGAAGGAAATCTATTCAAACTAGCGGCTCCTGCGGGGGGCGCTCTACACTCCAGAAGAAAATCTATGCAAACTAGCGGCACCTGCGGGGGGCGCTCTACGCTCCAGAAGGAAATCTATTCAAACTAGTGGCTCCTGCGGGGGTCACTCTACGCTCCAGAAGGAAATCTATTCAAACTAGCGGCTCCTGCGGGGGGCGCTCTACGCTTCAGAAGGAAATCTATTCAAACTAGCGTCTCCTGCGGGGGGCGCTCTACGCTCCAGAAGGAAATCTATTCAAACTAGCGGCTCCTGCGGAGGGCTCTCTACGCTCCAGAAGGAAATCTATTCAAACTAGCGGCTCCTGCGGAGGGCGCTCTACGCTCCAGAAGGAAATCTATTCAAACTAGCGGCTCCTGCGGGGGGCGCTCTACGCTCCAGAAGGAAATCTATTCAAACTAGCGGCTCCTGCGGAGGAGGCTCTACGCTCCAGAAAAAAATCTATTCAAACTAGCGGCTCCTGCGGGGGGCGCTCTGCGCTCCAGAAGGAAATCTATTCAAACTAGCGGCTCCTGCGGGGGGAGCTCTACGCTCCAGAAGGAAATCTATTCAAACTAGCGGCTCCTGCGGGGGGCGCTCTACGCTCCAGAAGGAAATCTATTCAGTAACAGCAGATCTTCTGCATGGTTATTATCCCCCCAAAATATTGGAAGCTGAGAAGAGGTCAGGAAAAGGACAATTTAGCAGAACACACATAACATTTCAGACATACTGATAATTATCAGTCAGTATTAATAGTTTGCTGTGCTTTCTGGCCAACTAATGCAAACTAAGTTTTGTCTTTTTCCTAAAACTGTAGCAGAAATGTAGTGTTCAGGGGCGGGCTGACCATTCGAGCAGTCGGGCACTGCCCGAGGGCCCGGGGTCAGTAGGGGGCCCCATGAAATGCCCCAGGTACTTTTTTTATAGTCTTTTTTGAGTTTGGGCAAAGACACAGGGGCTCCATGATCCCCTATTGCCCGGGGGCCCCATGAGTTGTCAGTCCGCCCCTGGTGTTTTATCATAAACATAGTGAAGATAGTTCAGATTTCAGACTGCAGTGACAAGAAATACTTTGCATTTACTATACAATGACAGGTTTAGTATATGTCGGTCTATTCCCTATGCATGGTTTTTATTGAATACAAATATATGTATATTTATGGGAGCTGGAAACACTCATTCTGTGTTTTTTCAGAACGTTCTAACACAAGTAAAGCATCCTGATGCTTTAGTCCTCATGTACACTTTGTGTTTTTACAGCGGCTGTTTTTGTCTTTTGACATTTATTTACAGCCAGTAAACCACCCAGCATGTTATTCTATGTGCCCATGCACACATAGACTGGAATCAATGTTTTTTGGCTGGAAAAAAACCTAAGACTAGTGGGTTTCTACAGGAGTATTTTAGCTGTAAAAACTCTCTAATGCTGAAAAACATGGCAAAAAGCGTTAAACGCCGCAAACCGGTGTTTTGGGACTTTTTTGACCCAAAAAAATGTTTTTTTGGTAAAAAATGCTAAAAAATGCAATGCGGAAAAACGCCACTAAACCCAGCTAAACGCTAATGTAAGAATGCTAAAAAAAAACCTGAAAACCTCAAGTTTTTAACATGACTTTACACAGCTAATGTTACCAGCGTTATCAAAACGTCCCATGAGGACTTACTGTTAGCTTCAACACATTAAAAAAGTGCGCTGTTCACTTTAAATGTGAGGAATCAATAAATATGTGCAAACTAAAATTCATATATCCTCAAATGATAATAAATCCATAGGAAATACAAAACTGTGGCAGCACAGTGGCTAAGTGGTTAGCACCTCCGCCTGGCAGTACTAGGGTCGTTGGTTCAAATCCCAACCACAGCACCACCTGCCTAGAGTTTGCATGTTCTCCATGTGCCTGCGTGGGATTCCTCTGTGTTTTTCAGTTTCCTCCCAGGGGCGGACTGACCATTTGGAAACTCAGGCACTGCCCGAGGGCCCGGGGTCAGTAGGGGGCCCCATGAGATGCCCCTGGTACCTTTTTCACAGGCTTTTTTGAGTTTGGGCAAGGACACAAGGGCCACATGATCCCCTATTGCCCAGGGGTCCCATGAGTTGTCAGTCCGCCCCTGTTTCCTCCCACACTCCAAAGACATGCTGGTAGGTTAATTGGCTCCTCTCTAAATTGTCCCTAGTATGTGTATGTATGAATGTGAGTTAGGGACCTTAGATTGTACAGCCCTTGAGGGATAGGGACTGATGTGAAAGTACAATATATATGTAAAGTGCTAAATTGACAGTGCTGTATAAGTACCTGAAATAAATATTACCAAAAATACATGTAATATTTCATATGCACTGCAGTAAATAAGTCCCCAAATCCAATGTGAGAAAAAAAGTGTTGCTTGCCAAATGAATCTTCCAATAAAGTGCTGCTGTGCTCAAAAGGTGCCCCTCAGAAATATAGGCAAGCCTCTTACCGAACCAAATTGATCTCAAGCTATAGAGAGCAAATGAGCAGATTGGGTCCAAACTCCACACTGACACTCTCACAGATTCAGGGAGGATGGATGGATCACTGCGTGTTCACACCAGGAACCGGCTTAACCATTTCATACTCCGCAATGGTGTATGAAAGGGTTTAAACAAGGGTTTCATAGTGCAACTCCGTAAAAACAAATGTTTATTTAAAATGTAAGTATTGCATTTAAATTCAGATGAGTTAAAGAGAGCAATGGAAAAACATATGCCTATTAAGCCGTGGTGTCGGTCCGTCGGCTTGTGCGTGGTGACGTCACAGAAATAGGATGCACTACACGTTCCCCCAAAAATGGCATCCTCTTGGATTGGAGATCTCAAATGTATCTCCAACACTGTTGGTGGTTATTACAAATTATCCAGTACAAGTGTGGAGAGATGAAAAACACATACAGATCCATAGCTTCAATCAAGACTGACTTCTCTTGCACATGGACAGTAGTGATGGGCTGAACACTCCCCGGTTCCGTCAAACATTTGAACCTCACAAAAGTTCGGCTGCAAACTTTGACCAAGAACAATTCACTAAGCGGTGTCTTAGTGTCTGAGTATGCAGTAAGATACCGCAAAGCTACTAAAATACCGCATGAGTTATATTATTAAGTCAGGCAGTATTTTACTAGTGAAAACATTACTGTTTCTGCTGTCAGTGGGGTTCCCCGCTGACAGCTGAATGTAAAAAGAATAGCAGGCATTGCCCGGCAATTACATTTTTTTTAAGCGGCGTGGGGTTCCCCCCCCATTCATACCAAGCCCTTCGGGTCTGGTATAGATTTTGAGGGGAACCCCTTATGCCAACATTTTTTTTTTTAAATGTCAAACTGGGGTCCCCCCAAAATCCATACCAGACCCTTATCCTTGCATGCAGCCCAGCAGGTCAGGAAAGGGGGGACGAGGGAGCACCCCCCCTCCTGAACCATACCAGGTCACATGCCCTCAACATGGGGAGGGTGCTTTGGGGCAGGAGGGGCTCCCCCCCAAAGCACCTTGTCCCCATGTTGATGGGGACAAGGGCCTCTTCCCCACAACTGTGGCCAGTGATTTTGGGTGTTTGCATATGGGGAGCTTATTGGAATCTGGAAGCCCCCCCATGTGAATGAGTATGGGGTGCATGGTACCGCTACTTAATCACAAAAAAAAGTGGAGTGTAAAAAATGACAGTAGACAGTCTTGACAAGTCCTCTGTTAAAAACAAAAATAAAAAAAAGGTCCCCTGAAGTGGATCCAACGTCAATCACAAAGCCACTGCCGGCCCAAAAAAAGAAAAAAAAAACACTCGCTCGTGATGCTGGCTCCTACCATCTGACAGCTGCTCCGGCCTGACCTTTCCTAAATACTGTGACGTCATCATGCGCTGTGATCTGTGGTCAGGTGCATTGCTTTGGCCAATCACATTGCACTGTCAGGGCACAATGCATTGTGGGGTGTGGTAGGCGAATGGCCCTCCGAACACTCTTACCATTCATCTGTTCACCGAACACACAAATTAGCCTAACCCTAATGGACAACCTGGGTGCTGGCCATTATAGTTCAACCCCCCCCTCTCTCTCTTGAAAATATGAAAGAATATCAGCCTCACTCCACTTAGGGATGTCACTAGGCTCCTCCTGATGCGGTGTGCCACCAATCACGTGACTTCTTCCTGAAGAAGTCACATGATCGGTGACGCTACGCATTGGGCGGAGCCTAGTGACGTCACGTCCGGTGCTGCGCAAACTGGAGTGAATAGTGAGAGGAACCATCTTTGTTGAGGGATTTTGATGCCTGCTTTGAATTTATCCTTGTGAGTGTAATATTATTTGAATTTATAGAGTTGCGCTATGGGTTGTTCTTTCTTCCCTTGAGCACATACTATCCTATCAAGAATTGTGGCGTTTCGGTTTCTTAAAGGGCCAGCATCAACAAAGTAGCTACAAATAGGCAGCAGTGGATAAGCAGAAGTCAACCATCGCTTCTAAGTGTTTATGACCTATTTTTGTAGGTCTAGGAAGGAGGTGAGTGCATGGTACACTTATTCGGTGATAAGAAACACCATGAAGTAGTCGGCACGGTGAAATAATATGAATTATTTTGAAGCACATAAATATTTTTTCTTTAACCCCTCACCTACAGGACACTTATACCCCCTTCCTGCCTAGGCCAATTTCCAGCTCTCAGCGCTGTCACACTTTGAATGACAATTGCGTGGTCATGCAACATTGTACCCATATGACATTTTTTTGAGACAAATAGAGCTTTCTTTTGGTGGTATTTAATCACCTCTGGGATTTTTATTTTTTTCTTAAACAAACCAAAAACCACTGAAAATTTTGAAAAAAAAAAGTTTTTTCTTAGTTTTTGTTATACAATTTTGTAAATAAGTGATTTTTCTCCTTCACTGATGTGCGCTAAAGAGGCTGCAGTGATGGGTACTGATAGGCTGTACTGATGGACACTGATAGGTGGCACTGATGGGCACTGATGAGGAGGCACTGGTAGGTTGCACTGATGGGCATTGACAGGCATCACTGACGGGCACTGAAAGGCAGCACTGATACATGACACTGATACATGACACTGATACATGACACTGATAGGCGGCACTGATAGGCAGCACTGACTGGCACTGATAGGCGGCACTGACTGGCACTGATAGGCAGCACTGATTGGCACTGTTAGTCGGCACTGGCTGGCACTGATAGGCAACACTGACTGGCACTGATAGGTGGCACTGATTGGCAGCACTGATAGGTGGCACTGATTGGCATTGATAGCTGGCACTGACTGGCACTGATGGGTGACATTGAAAGGCAGCTCAGATGGGCAATGATATGTGGCATTGATGTGCACTGGTATGCACTGATATGTGGCATTGATGTGGCACTGATGGGCACTGGCACGTGGCACTGATGGGCACTGACAGGTGGCACTTCTGGGGCCACACTGATCATCAGGGCATACTGGTCATCAGTGTACATGCCCCCTCCGCGGAAAGACGATTACCGGCTCTCCTCTCCTCTCGAGCTGTCAGCGTGACAGCTCGAGAGGAGAGAAATGCCGATAACCGGCATTTCTGTGTTTACATGTGATCAGCTGTGATTGGACACAGCTGATCACATGACCGAGACGACATCTTCAGCTCTTTCCATGATCCGCTGTGTCCGAGGGACACAGCGGACCGGTGATCGCCGCGCTGCGTGCTCCCTGAGCCATGCATGCGCAGTGAGAATGGTAGGACGTCATATGACGTCCTATCAGAACGAGAGAACCAGCTTGCGCCCGTACTATAGGGCAGGGTGGTTAATGTGAGTGCATATGTTTAGTCTACTTAGAGTTTAGTTCATTACAAATGGTGTTGCACTACAGAATATTTTCTGTTTCTTTATACACAGTTTGCAGTCAAGACTTAAAGAAGATATAGTGTCTGGAAGGAGCATCACATGGATCACAATTTGGAGGACACACTATCCATTTAAAAGTGTATTTGACCTATTATAATTTGTAGGTCAAATCTTAAGGTGAGCAGGGAGTGGATTTGTTACACATGCACTTTGTGGAATTTGTGATGACTTCTGCCTCAACCGCCTAGGCAATCCAAGTGCAAGTTTCGCCCCCTCCACCTCTTCCAGCAGCCTCTTGGGACAAGTCATACGTCCCAAGAGGCTGTGGGACTACCAACAGGGCACAGCGCAAGTTGTGCATGCGCAGCGGAGAGTCGGGTATGAAGCTGCAAGACGTCACAGCCGGATGTTTAAATTTGACATGTAGGCACTGGGGACCCGAAGACTGGGGAAGAACTGGCCTGGGTGAGGATTGCTCTGGATCCCTGGACAGGTAAGAGTGTGTTTTATAAAAGTCAGCGACTACAATATTTGTAGTCGCTGACTTTTACATTTTGGTTTACAGGGTGAAGATCCTCTTTAAGTGCTCGATATGTGAGTCCACCCTGTGTTTGATCCTTTTAAATAAATAAATTAACTTCAAATGTGTCTACAAAGTACCCACTGGAATAAATGTGCTCTAACAAAAACTTCCACAAAAATGTCCTTCTGTGCTCTACTTCTATGTGTACACTCACCAGATGGAATTGTGACTATATACTGTATATATATATATATATATATATATATATACATACTTTCACAGTATAGTAAGATTAATATAGTTAATAAATAAATATTAAAAGAACTCCATAGCCCCAACCAATGCATTTCATCTTCAGGATGTCTTCAGGAAGTAGTGTCGCCATCACATACCCCTCTGACCAGGGGTGGACTGACCATTTGGAAACTCGGGCACTGCCCGAGGGCCCGGGGTCAGTAGGGGGCCCCATGAGATGCCCCTGGTACCTTTTTCATAAGCTTTTTTGAGTTTTGGCAAGGACACAGGGGCCCCATGATCCCCTATTGCCCGGGGGCCCCATGAGTTGTCAGTCCGCCCCTGCCTCTCACTAAATAACCAGCTGTTATTAACCTTGTATTTGCCTAATTTGGATGCTTAACCTACTAATTCCAATACTTTCCTGCTACATTTTACTAATACTAATAATCCAGATTTTGCTTACTAACTATATCTGGGACCAAATACCTTATGCCTAGAAATTCACCATTAAACAAAAAAAAAACAAATTCATATATATATCTGAGAAGGCAGAACCCACCATCCCAACCACCATCACCAAAACCAGCTATGCAAAGTCCTTCTAAGTTCAACTTACTTCAAAAACTACTTATAAATTGAGGTGGTTGCCCTTTTTCTATAGCTTGCTCATTAGATTTGGCATGGGTACACATTGTGGCTCTGCCCCTGGTGTGCGATTTTTAAAGAAGCCTTCAAGAAGACACCAAGGAACTAGCTAGGCTAAGATGGGGGCCTATTTGCAAACTTGAGTCCAGCGATCAAGCTGTGTGTGAAGAAGCTCACTGAGGATCCAGGAGGAAGTTGGTGGGAAAAACTCCTGCTGTTGGATGGTGGTGTGAGTCTACATCTCCCTCACTAGGAAGAGCCTGGTGGATATCGGCATGGGGCCTGTCTACTACCAGCCTGCCTGCTGTGACGTCTGCCTGCCGCCAGCCTGTCTGTTGTCAGTCTACCTTGCTGTGCCGTCTGTCGGCTGCCAGCCTGCACTGCTGAGATATCTACCTACCACTGGCTTCTCTGTTCCTGGTATCTTGTCAGCAAGGTGACAGCTACTACCCATACAGACTACTGGACTAATCATGGTGCTCATACCTTGCTCGTGGTTACTATTCCACTATCAGTGACCCCTGAGCCAGAGCTGTACAAGAGGCCCTCCTATGCACATCAGGCTCACTACCAGGTACATGACATCAGCATAGAAATCCTGAGGGACATTCCTTTTTTTTGTACAAGTGCAACCAGAAAGATGAGAAGTCCTCTAGTTATCAAATTCTACAGTTTATAGGAGTATTTCAAGCTTCCTTACCCTATCCAAGTTCATCGTTCTCAGTAAAAACCCAAAAAGAAACCTCTAGACTGTTCTTTGAAGCCAGTGGAAGAGTGTCAAAAATGCAGTGTGCATGGCTGTGGGTGCTCTAAGGCAGAAAATAGGACTTAATTTACCAGTGGCTCTTCAGAGGGTGCGCTAAGCATTTTATCAGTTGCTTCCTGGTTTCTGACCTAGGCCAAAATGATGTCATACATCCCAGGAGTCTTCATGGGAGGAGGGGCTTTCTCAGCTAAACAAACTCTCCTGCCTGCATGCCTGAGATAGGAGCAGATGGATTCCAGGAAATAAATGCCACATGAATCATCTGCCCTTACTAAAGATGGTACAGACAGAAATGCTAAGGGGGTGTCTTTCAAAGCGATTTCTCAACAAAACAAAGCATGGAGATATGGATGGATGGGGGAGTCTGTTTTGAATATTAAAAATGAATTAACCACTTGCCGTCCGGCCGCTGTATATAAACGGTGGCAGTCCAGGGGCGGGTTGCCGTTCATAAATGGCGCCCGCCATTTTGGACTGTGGGCGCTCCCTGGAAGCACGCAGCACTGCGATCCGGTGCCCGCTGTGTCCTCCGGACACAGTGGAACACCGATCGTCATAGGGACCTCTTTGCGAGGTCCCAATCATCTGATGACTGATTGGCCAATCAGTGATCACATGCAGAGTAGTAAGCAAGATGTCACTTCTGACATCATTGCTTACTACGTGTAAAATCTGTGAATGATCACAGAGCTCACATGGTACAAGGCTATTCACAACAGCCTTGTATCATGTGACAAGCTGTGACCAATCACAGCTCTCACAGTATTTCTCAATGGCTGCAAGAATGCAGACAGAGAGGAGAAATGATTGCTTTTACAGCCTTTATGGGTGTAAAAGAAATCGGTGTAACCAAAAAAAAAAAAATCATCACCCCCCCCAAAGGGTGACAGTATGTAAAAAAAAAAAAAAAAAAAAAATACTAATCTAAAAAAAAATAAAAATGTAAAAAAATTTTTATAAAAATTATAATTTTTGGTTATAAACTAATTTGGATTATTTGTTTTTACTAAAAAGATGACTGATTCTGCCATTTGTTCCGGATTTCTCATAAGCTGTGTCCAATCTACTATATCGTTGATTAAATGAACTTTTGATAACCAATTTCAGAACGAACTTTTTAGATCGAATTTTCTAGATCAGAATTTTCTAGATCGAATTTTCTGCTTATTTTTAGCGCTGCACTTTATTTATAAACTAATTTGGATTATTTGTTTTTACTAAAAAGATGACTGAATAAATCTTGGCCAAGATGTATGATGAAATATTATTTATTTGCAAAATGTTATAAGAAAAACACTTTTTTTTCAAAATTTTTGGACATTTTCATGTATATAGCAAAGAAAATTAAAATCCCAGTGGTGCATAAATACCCCCAAAATAAAGCTTTATCTGTCTCAAAAAAATGCTAAAAAATCATATGGGTAGAGTGTTGCATGACCGCGTAATTGTCATTCAAAGTGTGATAGCGCTGAAAGCTGAAAATTGGCCTGGACAGGAAGGGGGTAAAAGTGTCCGGACTTGAAGTGGTTAAATAGCTTCAGTTTGTGGTGCTCAAATACAGTTCACTTCTACTTTAAATTCACTTTACTGAGTACCAACATATTAAATGCACCATTGATTTTGAAACTCATTTTGATCAGTTTCAGTAATCTGTCTGTTACTTTTTATGATTTTTAAGCTCTTACGTTGACCATAATATTAAGAAATGAAATGACAAGAAATCACGGCCATTCAGGGCCACCCGATCTACAATTTCATGACCTGGACAGCAATAATGACATTAAAACTTGGCATAGCCTTGCTATTCACGCTGCCTTCAGGCATCTGTGTAATGAATGATACACAACACCCTGTCGGGCATATTGCACATACACGTACCATATGCTGTGTATATGTGTTTAGAAAGAAAGAAGCATAAGTGCAATGTGAATAGTGTCCATAATGGCAGCCTGCACTTATCTGTTGAATGTATCCAGTCTACCTACTGTGAGTTGCCAAAGAACACAAAGAATCCCACAACAAAGGAAGTTTGCCAGCACATTTTGACGGATGAGAAATGTCAAGGCAGGCTGAAGTACCCTATTCATTTCAAAATACAAATAAGAGGTTGTCTGAGATTGCATTTATAGCTACAAAAAATATGTGATTTTCCAAGTGTTCATTGTGAGTACTCAGTATATCGCTCACAGCACCGGGGTTTGACAGCAAATAATGGCAGGAAATAAGGATCTTTAACATCTGTCGAAGCAGAGCCGATTAAAAAGGACAGGGGCACTGGTGGGACGTTGCCGGAACATCCAGTTTGATTCCAAAATGTCACTTGTGGTGTCATTATACAAGTCAATCTGTCTGTAGGACAGTAATCACATTTCCGCACAGGAATTAGGAGTAAAAATCCTATTGTGAGCCGAGGGGGGCTATGCCGTTTTCCGATCACATACAAACAAGTCTGGCTCAAGTAAATATCACTGCATGGCCGTGTTTGTCCTTTTCCTAATTTGGGATGTAAATTGGTTAGATATTGGCGTTAATCACGGTTTTGTTTGCTTTGTAAATGTCATTCTACTATTTGTTATTTCTAATTGTTTAGTTGGTTTTAAGATTTGCTTGCATTGGGCAAAACACACAAATTCCTATTTATATTCTATATATTTTTGGCACTATGCTATTTTATTAGGTCCTCATACATGACCATTGGTCTTCAGTGGAAGCCAAATGTTGAGTATACATAAGCATAGATATCGGATTGATGTTCTCAAGGGATGTGACTGCTCGATGGCATTTCTCTATCCTAACAGGAACAAAATTAGAGTATTTTGGACAAGCATCATCAAACATCTATGTGTACTTTATGTAGATAAATATCACATTTCTTTGTAATTTCATACTGTAATTGTAAAAAAAGCTTTTTTTTTTTTCTTGATGACTAATTGACATGTAAACTGGGTTGGCAGTTAGGAATTAGAGAGAGGGTTGCTCCAACCTCTCTGGTGGAGAGATTACTGGGAGTCCCTATAAATGGTGGGTGGAGCTGGGGGGGAGGTACTGATAGAGAGGCCAGGCCTGCAGGAGGTGTCCTCTTTTGGGGGGAGGGGCTGCCTAGGGGCTCAGTTACTAACAGCATGCCGAAGAGGGAATTAGCATGATGGAGGTTAGTGGGATGGGAAGTTCTGGCCTCTAACCACCATTCATTATGGCACAGGACAGTAATAGGGTGGGCTGAGAAGCTCTGAGAGGGTCCTGAAACCAGATTGTGGTGCAGTTACCTGGCTCACAATGGCAACCCACAAGTTTAATCTGAACACCTCCTGCTCTCATCATATCTATTTCAGCCTTTCTCAACCTTTTCAATTCAGAGGAACCCTTGAAATAACTTTCTGTTCTCAAGGAACCCCTGCTAAACATTACTATATCTGCAACTCATGATACATTAGTGTGATGGTCGGTGGAAAGAATTACCCTCTTTCAGGTAGCTAGAAAGATCAGTGGTGTCAGTGGGAACTTATCTGAAAGGCAGAAATTACTCTTTGCTCAAGGAACCCATAGCAATCTCTGGAAGAACCCTGGCTGAGAAACCTTGCAATACATAGTTAGAGATGTTCTTCTCAGAGCTTGATCAGACATGATTATGGGCCCCATTTCACCTCCTTAATGACCAACACATTTTATAGACTAATGTGTGTAGTTAGGTTCAGTTTATCCTCCAGTCTGTAGGAGACATTGGGCTACAGTGATGATACAGAAGGAAATGGAAGAGGAACCTTGTTCCTTTTAAGCCTCCATACTTTTCATCAGGAGCGTCATCTGTCTGATTGGATGCTGCAACCCTGGATGACCTCCATGGCCATGTTTAGTGAGGGAAATGGTTATAAAAAGCACTGGCTCACTGCAAAGCAAATAGTGTAGGGAGAGGTTCCATGCTGGCTAGGAACAGTGCACTAGCACTAAGGAGAGGTTGTGGTTGAGAAGGGACACGTGGTTGAGTAGGGCATCCGTTGCTGCTCCCCTGATCTAGGACTAGAGTAAACTGAAGACTTCTGCAAGACCACAGGTGGGATGTATGGCTACTTTGAATAACAGCCACCCTCTTCATTCAGATGCTGTCGCTGGTACAGTAAGCCCCAGTAATTGGGATACCAATCATTGGCTGTGTCACAGTATAGCTAGTACTGATGCTTAACTGTGTATTAATAAGGCTCTGCTGCCACAATTCTGGAATCGCAGAGTAAGATTCTGTCGCTACTTTGATACTGTTTCTGTTTAACCCAATTATAACCAGGCCAATTACTTGGTCTCTGAATGTCCTTTTTCCGTGTTGGTTTGTCTGGCCAGCCCACATGTAGAAGCATAGGAAGGCTCTCAGGATGTTTCGGGGGAATAAAGTGCAAATAAAGCTGCAAAGAAAAGTCTGGTGGTGTCTTCTATAAATTTCAAGGGCCCTATTGTGTTATTTGAAATTTACACTTTATGAAGTGGCATAGCCAATTACAGTACAACTATGACCGCATGAAAAAAGAAGCCCAGGGCAGGTTGTCTGTGCTCATTCCAGTTTTTCACTTCCTCTTTGACTGTAATGTACCTACCATTTTCTTATTGCTATTTTCCCCCCAGTCTTTTCTCTACTGAGTCTTGGACACTGTGGTGTACCTAGCCTATTTGGCACCCCGGGTGAAAATTATGCTGCAGTGAAAGGGGCTTAAAGGGGCATAGTTAAATAAAACCTGAGCCTTCTTCCCCTAGACACAGCTTGTATTCCACAGTAACTTTACCCACAGAATATGCCTTAATGACTGTGCCACAAGTGACAGACTAACAGACGTAAAAATGTCAGCTTTCTGAAAATGAATCTGTTTTGCTACATAAACAGCCTAACTTACTTCAGGAGTAATGTATTTAGAGTGCAGTGGTCAGCAGTATGTCATATACAGCCCAGAGTGCTGTAGTTAGGAGTATGAAATGTACAACACAGTGTCTATAGTGCAGGGCTTAGGAATGCATATCACAAAGAGTGTAGGGCTCCGGAGTGCATTAGACAGAGAGTGCAGGAGTGTGTAGCACACTGCCACTTTAGAGAGTACAACCAAAAATCACCCTCTCTTCCCAGTACAAATCTCACCCCAAGCCATTGTAGCACCCTCCTAGTTAGCTAGGGGGAGCTAAAGTTCTATTGTTAGCCATAGGCTGAGTAGCAGCCTGGTACAACAGTAAGAGGGGTCAAATGTTGGTCAGGAGCTGAGAGACTCTGCAGACCTGCTTTCTGAGACTTCTCCCTGCTCTGGAACTTTGGAGAAAGTTCTAGAAGAAGTGGGAAGAGGTGAGGAGTGGTTGATCTGAACTTTTGAGGGATCCCGGCCAATCCCCAACAGGAAGCTTGGCATGGGACCAGGACAGCCCTTAACAGTGACAGAGCCTGCTCAGAAGCAGGAGAGTTTGGGTGTAAGATGAGGCATGAGAGCAAGAGCCTGGGAGGGGCCCAGAGAGTGAGGGGCTCACCTACAGGCAGAGGACCTTGGAGGGAGGAAAGCTTAGGAATTCACTGGTCCCCAGAGCCAGAACTACCTGTGCAGCAGAGAAGGGGTGGCCCAGTTACAAGGCCTAGTAGCAGCCACTAACCCACCAGCAGCACAGGAGAAGGACTGAGTGAGTAGACATGCACCTGGGCCATTAAGGTTAAAGGAGCACTCTAGTGGGAAACTGGATTCGCTTTCTAACCGGGACTGTCTTACATTTGAAGTGACAGGGACTGGATCCCCTGCCCCGGGATTCACCCAGTACAACAGGATAAGGATAGGATTCATCTAGGGTCTGGGGTGGTACAAGAGGAGATGCCGGATAGCTCTCCAGAAGAATTTTTGCTGTAAAGACATGTACATAGTTGCTAAGGAGGTTGTCCTCTGTTGCCATTACCCTTGGGCATCCCCTGCACCTCTTAACCTATCCAAGTTCTAATTCCCCTAATAAAATTCAAAAAACAAGCTTAAGGACTGGTTATCGTCTCCTGGATGCAAGTCTGAAGGAAATGCATGTCGCATGGCTGTGCAGGACTATAGGGGGGCCCAAACTTTAGTGACTCCAAAGCGGGTAGTGTTACACCATTATTCCCAACAGTGCAGATCTCACCTAAAAACCCCAAATCCCTGCTTCCCAGCCCACCCCTTCATTACAGATGCCTTCAGCACAAATCCCTCAATACAGATAAACTCAGAGACAAATAGATACCCCAGCACAGACCCCTTGGTACAGACCAACCTTCCCCCAGCACAGAACCCTTAGTAGAGATAGACCTCCTCCAGCACAGATCCCTCAGTATTAAACTTTTATGGAACCAGGAATTGATCTGCACATCTTCCTGGGATCGTCTGCACTGTGTTTGATTTCAAGTATATGTATAGTAGTTCTATACATTTTAATACATTTGATATCAGTGTGGAGCGTTTTTGCTCTTCTTTATTCCCCCACACTTACTCCCTTGAGCTGGCTGTGATGAATACGATGGATGAAAGTAGTGAGACTATAGATCCTTTGCCAGAGCCTGATAATCTCAAGCATTATATGACTTTTCATTTTAGAGGGTCAAATCCTTTTGGTAAGCCTCTGGTTGTAGCACTGGCGTAAGAGCACATAGTGTGTATTGCTTCACACTTGGAGGAGCTTTCTTCACCATCTCTGGTCTTTTTTGTCTACATGAGCTTGGAATTTACAGCAAGATTATTTATTTCATTTTCACTGTGGACATTTCTTTAAGTTGTGTGGACATTATACAACAAATTTTCTATTTTTACATGAGGTGTAACAATTTACTTCCCGGAATGGACTGTAAAAAAAAATGTTTGCTTACCCATACACTAGCAGCTCTTGGCAACTTCAAATTAGTCTCTCTCTGAAGTTTTCTGGATGACTGTGTCCACATTCGAGGAACACAGTATCTTTGTCGCGGCACGCTGTATTTCTGGAATGTCATTAAATCATTGTCCTTTTAAGACATTTTTTAATTTTGATAACAGCCAAAAGTCACAGGGTGCTAAGTCAGAGGAATAAGGTGGTTGGTCAAGTTTTAGAATGGATTTCTGGGCTTAGTAACTCACAAACACCTAACATATTGTGTGCAGAAGCATTGTCATGGTGGAGAATCCACTTTCAAGATAGAGTTTCAGTGAGCGAATGAGGGTTTGCACTCCGTCCACATTTGCATCAGTCCTTTGCATTTTTGGTTTCCCACTTCTTGTGTCATTGTGGACATCTTCCTGCCCCTCCTTAAACCACCTATGCCAGCGGATCTCAACCTGGGGGTCGCGACCCCTTTGGGGGTCGAACGATCATTTCCCAGGGGTCGCCTAAGACCATCGGAAAACACATATTTCCGATGGTCTTAGGAACCGAGACACCGCTCCTGTCTCCGGCGATGTGTGGGCGGGATATGCTGCCCCTGTCACCGCCTCCTCGCCACTGATTGGCCACCGGAACTGTAGCTCAGGAGAGGCACACAGGCGGCCAATCACCGGCGAGGAGGTGGAGCTTAAGGAGGAGGAGCCGAGCGGCAGCGCGCGGAGATCAAAGAAGATCGAGGGAGCTGCAGGAGCGAGTGAAGAGAGAGGCCAGAGAAGGAAGACAGCTGACAGGTAAGTGCAAATTTTGCTGCTGCAGCCAGGTATGCAGGCTGTAGATGGGAGAGGGAGAGAGCGAGCCCAGGCTGGAGCAGGAGTCAGCAAGGTAAGTATCATTGGTGTCAGTGGGAGGGATAGTGCCCCATCATTTGTGTCACTAATACCAACGATGGGGCACTATTCTTCCCCCCACTGACACCAACGATGAGGCACTATTCCTCCCCTCACTGACACTAACGATGAGGCACTATTCCTCCCCCCACTGACACCAACGATGGGGCACTATTCCTCCCCTCACTGACACCAACGATGAGGCACTATTCCTCCCCTCACTGACACCAACGATGGGGCACTATTCCTCCCCTCACTGACACCAACGATGAGGCACTATTCCTCCCCTCACTGACACCAACGATGAGGCACTATTCCTTCCCATCACTGACACCAACGATGGGGCACTATTCCTCCCCTCACTGACACCAACGATGGAGCACTATTCCTCCCCTCACTGACAACAACGATGGGGCACTATTCCTCCCCTCACTGACAACAACGATGGGGCACTATTCCTCCCCTCACTGACACCAACGATGAGGCACTATTCCTCCCCCCACTGACACCAACGATGGAGCACTATTCCTCCCCTCACTGACACCAACGATGAGGCACTATTCCTCCCCCCACTGACACCAACGATGGGGCACTATTCCTCCCCCCACTGACACCAACGATGGGGCACTATTCCTCCCCCCACTGACACCAACGATGGGGCACTATTCCTCCCCTCACTGACAACAAAGATGGGGCACTATTCCTCCCCTCACTGACACCAACGATGGGGCACTATTCCTCCCCCCACTGACACCGAGGATGAGGCACTATTCCTCCCCTCACTGACACCAACGATGGGGCACTATTCCTCCCCCCACTGACACCAACGATGAGGCACTATTCCTCCCCTCACTGACACCAACGATGGGGCACTATTCCTCCCCTCACTGACACCAACGATGGGGCACTATTCCTCCCCCCACTGACACCAACGATGGGACACTATTCCTCCCCCCACTGACACCAACGATGGGGCACTATTCCTCCCCCCACTGACACCAACGATGGGGCACTATTCCTCCCCCCACTGACACCAACGATGGGGCACTATTCCTCCCACTGACACCAACGATGGGGCACTATTCCTCCCCCCACTGACACCAACGATGGGGCACTATTCCTCCCACTGACACCAACTATGGGGCACTATTCCTCCCAATGACACCCACGATGGGGCACTATTCCTCCCCCTGGCACCCACAATGGGGCACTATTCCTCCCACTGACACCCACAATGGGGCACTATTCCTCCCACTGACACCAATGATGGGGCACTATTCCTCCCACTGATGCCAATGATTGTACACTATTCCTCCCACTGACGCCAATGATGGGGCACTATTCCTCCCACTGACACCCACAATGGGGCACTATTCCTCCCACTGACACCAATGATGGGGCACTATTCCTCCCACTGATGCCAATGATTGTACACTATTCCTCCCACTGACGCCAATGATTGGGCACTATTCCTCCCACTGACGCCAATGATTGTACACAATTCCTCCCACTGACACCAATGATGGGGCACTATTCCTCCCACTGAAACCAATGATGGAGCACTATTCCTCCCACTGATACCAATGATGGGGCACTATTCCTCCCACTGACACCAATGATGGGGCACTATTCCTTCCACTGATGCCAATGATGGGGCACTATTCCTCCCACTGATGCCAATGATGGGACACTATTCCTCCCACTGATACCAATGATGGGGCACTATTCCTTCCACTGAAACCAATGATGGAGCACTATTCCTCCCACTGATACCAATGATGGGGCACTATTCCTCCCACTGACACCAATGATGGGGCACTATTCCTTCCACTGATGCCAATGATGGGGCACTATTCCTCCCACTGATACCAATGATGGGACACTATTCCTCCCACTGATACCAATGATGGGGCACTATTCCTTCCACTGATGCCAATGATGGGGCACTATTCCTCCCATTGACACCAATGATGGGGCACTATTCCTCCCACTGATACCAATGATGGGGCATTATTCCTCTCACTGATACCAATGATGGGGCACTATTCCTCCCACTGATACCAATGATGGGGCACTATTCCCCCCACTGATACCAATGATGGGGCACTATTCCCCCCACTGACACCAATGATGGAACACTATTCCTCCCACTGACACCAATGATGGGGCGCTATTCCTCCCACTGATACCAACGATGGGACACTATTCATCCCACTGACATCAGTGATGGGGCGCTAGTCCTCCCACTGCAAAATTACAGTTATGAAGTAGCAACGAAAATAATTTTATGGTTGGGGGTCACCACAACATGAGGAACTGTATTAAGGGGTCGCGACATTAGAAAGGTTGAGAACCACTGACCTATGCCATTCAAAAACACTTGATTTATCCATGGAATGTTCACCATAAGCCTGTTGTAACAGAGCTAAAGTTTCACTCATGCTTTTGGCAGTTTTCAAGCAAATTTTGATGTTTAACCAATTCAATACCAGGCAATTTTACACCTTCCTGCCCAGGCCATTTTTCAGGTTTCAGCGCTCTCACACTGACAATGACAATAGCGCAGTCATACAACATTGTACCCAAACTAAAATTTTATCATTTTCTTCACATAACTAGAACTTTCTTTTGGTGGTATTTAATAATTGCTGGGGTTTTTATTTTTTGCTAAATTAACAAAAAAGACCGAAAATTTTGAAAAAAAAACATGTTTTTCTTTGTTTCTGTTAAAAAAGTTTGCAAATAAATAATTTTTCTTCATAAATTTAGGCCGAGATGTATTCTGCTACATGTCTTTGGTGAAAATAACCCAAATTAGGATGTATTTTTTAGTTTGTAGGAAAGTTATAGAGTTCACAAACTATGGGATAGATCTGAATATTGCTCAGTCCTGAAGTACTGACAGCCAATCTAATATCTTGAGGTCCAAGAATGTCAGAACAGTACAGATATCCCCCAAATGACCACTTTTTGCAAAGTAGACAGTCCGACGTACTTCATAAGAGGCATGGCGAGTTTTTTGAAGTTGTATTTTTTTTTCATAAGTTTTCGGAAAATGAAAAAATAAAAAAAATAATTTTCACTATTTTTTTTTTACATATTGTCACCAGTGCAGTACAGCGTCATCATATAACTGGCATGGCGGTGATCAGGGACACTGACTGGTGACAGTTTGAAAAAAAAATATATATATATATTTTTTTTTTTTAATTTTTTATTAAAATAATTTAATTTTTTATTACATTTTTTTAAGATTTTTTTTCATATTTCACTATGACCAAAGTAGTACAATGTTTTTTTTTTTTACACAATTTGCTTATAGCAAAGAATTACTTTGCTATAAGCAAGCATTTACTTGAATGACATCGATTCATTCAGGGTTTTTTTTTTTTGTGCTTAGCTGTGATTTGGCTACAGCTAATCACATGACATGTGCATGTGATTAGCTGTGACCATTCACAGCTAGACACTAGTATACAATGGATGGCATGAATGAAGCCATCCATTGTATACAACTGTCATGTGACCTGCTGTGATTGGTCACAGCAGGTCACATGGTACCGGCAACGGGGGCCGGTACTCAGATCTGTCATCGGCCGTGTCCGAGGTACACGGCCGGTGACAGATCGCGCCGCTGCGCGGCTCTGCAAGCGCGCAAGCTGCGCATGTGCGGGAGGACACCATATGGCGGCCTCCCGGAAAGTTAATACATTTTTACGGACACCATTTGGCCATAGGCCGGGCGTCAAATGGTTAACCACTGCTCCAAATTCCTGTCGCTCATTTTCCACCAACAGAGCAACGCACACATGTGTTATTGCTTCTACTATTCCATAAAGGACTGAGTCAACTGGTCTGTGACCCAAGTTAGAACATATCAGAACACACTCAAGTGCGAATGGCTGTGTGACTCACCAACATAGTCGCGGGCATTCCAGGAAATAAATTGTCACACTCATACATATACAGCGTATAATTTTTTTTTATATTGATTCACTTTTTATGTGTTAATTAGAGCAGTACTTTTTGGATTTACGTATATTTATGTGGCCATGTGTATCATGTATAATGGTGTGCTAGCAGCTTTTTTATTTTTCACCCTTTAGATTTGGCATTTAGAGATATGAAGGAAAAAATATGGGACATCTTTTCTGTAACAAATCCCCAATTTTAATTCTGACTCCATTTTTTGCATTCGTCTTAACAGCAGTCCTTCATAGGGATTAAAAAAAAACAAAAAAAAGAAACTAATTTTATTTAGAACCAAGTTCGAAGCTAGTTTCAACGCTTTTTTCATCCGTTCTCCATGCAATTCTCCAAACACAGCGCGGCTGATCTCCTCATATAAATAATTTAAAAGCCGCAGTGCTTGTTCTAACAATATGAGGGAGAAATAACGAAAGGGAAAAGAGCGCAGCATTGCATCTTAAACTCTATTTACAAATTTACATTGGCAGGCCCCCAGACTGCCAATAGGAAATGATCTTGCATACCTAATTTGCTCTTTTGTTATGACGGGGCTTAGGTTAGTTAATTTCAATTTTCGATTTCAAAAGCTATCAAACATGGCTCAGATGAGAAATCAATTTTTCTCAGCTGCTTCTGTTATTGTGATGGAGAGACATGTTATTGGCTGGAGGTCAGTCATGTGACACCGGCAAAGATTAGTTCAGGAGACCTCGTGTTGCTACCACCTCAATTACTGGATGCCTCATGTAATTTAGCTTTATAACACCTAATTTCAAGACAGAACTCATATTTAATTCATGAAAGCTTCCACAAGAATAATTGTGAAATAAATTGCCATAGAAAATATCCATTTGTGACTCATTGTAATTTGGTATGCTGGTGGCATGTTATTTGTTCTACTTGTTTAACACTTCACAATGAACATTTTCATAAGGAAGATTTCGGACTCCTAATGAATTAACATGTTTTCAAAATTCATTGTAACAGGGACGTATTTTAACCTTTTCTTATTTAAGACTTTCGTCCTATCTTGTCACAACTCCACGCTCTTTAATTTACCAGCTCACTTTCTACTTTAAGTAATTAAGGGAATGCATTATCAAGAAAGAAATATATGAACATACATGGAGAATGGTATGGTTCAGCACTATGGAAGAGCCAAAGTACTGTTTGTATTACAATGTATTAGTTTATGATCTGCGGTCCTGATGTGGAAGAAAAAGTGTTATCACACATCACTTCATGCCATTTTGTGCAGTGCAATTACATCACCGCATACCACACAATAATGGCATTTTAGGCTTTGCCTGAAATTTCTATGCATCATCTATAATGGAATGACATAGGTTTTTTTAAAGTGTGCCTGTGTGCTTCTATAAAAAAATATAGGGCATTGCTTGTAAGCAAAAACTACAATCCTTGCTTTTATACTCTGGTTTTAAAAAAAAAATTAAGTATGTATTCTTAACTTAAAAAAGTCCCTTCTATGGCTCTAGGCCTCCTCCAAATCTCCAAATGTTTTTTTTTTTGCTGCTGTGGTCTGACTTCCTGCTGGAGGGAACCAGAAAAAAAACATTCATACATGGAAGGAGCGCCAAACCAAAAAGATAAGAGTCCAAATTCATTTATCGGTATTGTGCAAAAAAAAAAAAAGCCACATTTCGGGGTGAAAATAACTCCACCTTCATCAGGGCTTCAAGTAAGAATGGGAACCTTGAATGAACTCAAATTTAAGCTTTCCTGTATGAATTTTGCAGGGAAGCTGATTGCTGGATTAGGAGAGTTACTGGCAGCAGTTTCAGTATAAGCAATCATTCAATCCCTGCACAGATTCACACAGGAAAGCTTTACTTTGAGTCCATTCAAGTACCTCATTCTTACTTGAAGCCCTGATGACGAGGGAGTTCCTTTGACCCTCAAACTCATTTTTTTTGTTTTTTTTAGCAAAATACTGATAAATTAGTTTGGACTCTTTTAGCTTTTTGGTTTGGTTTCCCTTCTATGTATAAATTTTTTTTCTGGTAACCTGCAGGGGGACCCACTGGAGGGTAGCCTTGCTTGTTGTAAGCAGCCTATCCTGAGCCCAAGAGCTTTTGAAATATTTTTGCTCTCTCAATAACTTGTATGAACTCACATTAATTAATGTCCCAGCCCCTCTTAGATGTTTTTTTTCCTCTTAGAGCAGGGTTTCACAACCAAGGTTCCATGGAACTCTAAAGTTCCTCCAAAGGCTGCTAAGGGTTCCTTGAGCAATGAGCAATTTCTGCCTCTCAGATAATTTCCCACACCATTGATCTGTTCAGCTATCTGTAAGAGGTTATATCTTCCTAGTGATCACAAGTGTAGCAAATATTCTCCCCAATGATCATCACACTAATGCATTATGAGTTGTAGATATAGAAGTTTTTAGCATGGGTTCCCTGAGACTGGAAAGTTATTTCCAGGGTTCCTTTGTGTTAAAAAGGTCCCGCTGTATGTAGGAACATAGAAATCCTCTCTTGCCTGCTCCCAAGATGGACTATGGACTATGGGACTTGTAGTGTGCATAGAGCAGTGCACGTAACCACAACTAACGTAGACTGTAGACACGCCGAAGTGAGGAAGAAAACAAGCAGTTCGGGAACTCACAGAGGACATTACAAGGTGGCAGAAAACACAGTAAGAAACAATTTCATGAAAAATAGATTACATAGACATTAAGTAATGGATTTGTATGGATCATTTTTGGAAAATAAGGATATAATTTGGTGTCACCTTAAGACCAGTATTTCACTATTGTGATCATTAATGTTCTCCATGTTTGAAAATTAAAGATGAGCTACAATATTTCAAAGTTTGGCATGCATGGATACATATGGATCAGTTGTTTTGCAGCATGTGGTGTGTTAAACAAGCTCATGTGTTGTTCACCTCATTTAAAGTGGACCTTCACCTCAAAAATGACAGTACCACTGGGAGAAGGTACCTATTTTTGATAGGTACCCACTCCCACGTTCTCAATGACATCTGTGTGGTCACCCCACCTCCATCCAGCCTGCAGCCCCCTGGGAAACATCCCACGGAACTACCATGCTTCTCACATATGCAGTGGAGATCCGGCTTTGGAACTCGAGCATCAGGAACTCACAGCAGGCTCCCAAATTCAAAATGGTGGCGTCATACAATGGAAGCCTGGTGAAGAATCAACTGCAATGAGGACTGTGCTGGACTGAATGGACTGATAAGTGTCTGTTTTTTTAGTCAGCAGCTGCAGTATTTGTAGCTGCAGACTTTTTTCAAACGAGAGTGAATTATCTCTTTAAGACTCCCGTATCTCTTTATATCTCCTGTGCTGCTACAAAATTTCCAAAAATTTCAAAATAATTAAGAGGAAAATATTGATGGGCTTAAGAAGCTCACTGCACACTAGTTGCACAGGGGTGTGGTCAATAAAGTGAGGTTTATGGTTTACGCTTGTATCGTTGCACATTTTCTCCTACGTTTTGCTATGTTTAGCCAAAATAGTTACACTAAGGGTACATTAAAAAGGGTCTGAGCCCACCCACAATATACGCAGCATGTATATGTGCTATATGTGTTTTACAAGTACATATAAACTTCAGGACAAGTATAATAATATAATATAACAATATCATATGGTATATAATATACACTGTATCTATGAGTGAATATACAAGGATTGAAAAAATGAACGCAATGGTATATACTGTACCAAAAGTACAATCTACATCAAGTAGGAAAAAACACAAGAAAATACAAGAAAAATATATCTGTCCACCAAAAGAAGAAGGAGAGGAAGAGGAAATAAAAATATAGTATATGTTCAAAGAAGGGTAGACAGCACATGTAACTATTATAGTTTATGTACGCAAGCAGAGCCTTGCCTCACAGGCTCAATATGTAGCAAGATTCCAAAACCAAGGAGTTGCAGTATACAAAAAGTTTTGGAAAAAAAACCTCCATCGGCCAAGAAAGCCACATACACATCTGTCTTTCCTGGCCTGATGAAGGGTCTGTTGCCCCAAACTATATCTATGCTACAACTCTCGGTTTTGGAATCTTGCTTTATTCAGCTCCTGTACACTTCATTGGTGTTTGGCATTTGCAGATTTCAGGAGTTCTACAGGGTTTAAGCAGGTAACATTTATTTCTTTTGATAGTATCTACAGTATGTGGGTAGGACACTTCAGTGCTTCCTCTAATAATTTACTATATAATTCATATTGGGTATTTTCTCTTATAAATAACTTTATATTATAAGATCGCCTGATGCTTCCTCTAATAAATAACTGTACATGAATCAGTGGCCAAGTATATCGACTCAGTGACCAAGTATATCCTGTAATAATTGGCCATGCATAACAAACTAATCTGGTGCCATAATGAAAAGGGGTTAAAATCAGAATTCATTTAACAACACAACAATATGTAATGTATGCAGATTATGCACTTCTAGTGAATACACACACAAGCAAAAAGATTAGGGTGCATTTACTTGTCTTGAGGATGGTGATGGCAGTTGGTTGCAAGAGAAGATTGGTTATATAAGTAGCAATTAAAGCATCAATCCAGTTCATTCAGCAAGGCTCATGAAGAACACAGGCATGCTACATCCCTGAATGTGTGCATCATCTATGGATTATGGACACCTAACATGACCTTAAAGTGGACCTACACTTACATCTTAACTTGCTTGAATCCTTTTTGTCTTTGATTTTTTCTTAACATTTCTGAAATCAGCCTCAGAAACACTTACCTGTCTGTGGCTCTGGTTACTTTCCAACTTTATCTTGGTGTTGGCAGCCATTCTGATTGGCTAACTTTACTTTGCCCAAGTACGTTCAGAGCCATTGTCAAAAATGAAAAAGAAAATTACTGGATGCATTTAGTCACCTTAAAGGTTAAGTTCTTACCTTGTTCCATCTCAGATGCTTGGTACGCTTTGCTTCATTGTCCCATACCAGGCCTGTTGTCTCACCAGCAGAAGTTGGCTTCCTATTTGTTTTTGTCAGCCACTAGAACAATTGCTCAGGCATGGAAGCACCCGTTTGTCTCTCTTCAGGGGATGCAGGACCGTATGACCACTATGATGCCTAATGAACAGATGTCGAGTATTTGTAACGACTGCCAATGGAAATGTTTGAAAATATGGGAGCCGTGGTTGCAATATGCACTTCCCACGCTCCCCCGACTAGTCCGGGGTTGTGATGTTGCTCGGTATTGGCGTTCCCGAACCCCTGCTCATGGCCTTCTGTACGCCTCCTTCCTTTTCTATTTCTGTTTGTTTTTGGTGTGGCGGTAAAAATCATTGAAATACAAAGGTTAAGTTCACCTTTTGGACAAAATTAATAACTGCGCAATTTTTTTCAGGTAAAAAAATGTGCATTTATTATTTTTGTCCAAAGGAGCCTGGAAAGCATTGCACCAGCGTTCAGTAGATTGCTGGTGCCATGCAGGTCTCCCTCTGACCTGTCACTGTATCTGCTTGCTCATACATCCTGTACGGGCAAGCAGATACTTACTGACAGGAAGTATCAATTAGTGTAAGTACCAGGGGCGGACTAACAACTCATGGGGCCCCCGGGCAATAGGGGATAATGGGGCCCCTGTGTCCTTGCCCAAACTCAAAAAAGCCTATGAAAAAGGTACCAGGGGCATCTCATGGGGCCCACTACTGACCCGAGTTTCCAAATGGTTAGTCCGCCCCTGGTAAGTACTTGAATTTTGACTCGGTATCAGCCACCAAAATACCCTGTAAATTAGAAGGAATACAAGCCAAAAATGATGCCATATTCTTACCTGCAACCATTGAAAATTTGCATACTTATATTTTGTGTACTGAAACCTTTACCCCTAACAACAGCAACACCAGTTTTTAATATAAATTTCAATGTAAGTGATATGCTCAAACCGTTGTGTGCCTTACCCACGTGGGCTTAAAAGTTTTATTACGAAATAAATTTTACTAAAATATAAACAAAAATATATTGCAATATCTCCTCTGAATACCTACAGGGAGAGCAAAACTATTCTAGAGGAAACTATCCTCACTGATATCTTTTTAATCCAGCCTTTACTAAAACAACTAAAAAGTTGTTCACTGATCTAAGTTCACTACAGATTCTAGATAAACCAATGAGACCATGCATGCACATTAAAAATCTTTCACAACTTTTTTATAAACAAATATCAGTCAAAAGTCATATTGGATCAATTCAGTTCTAACATTTTTTTTTCATAAAGAACTCCTCTTACTGACAGTATTAACTGCTAGCTATCATACCACAGATAAAAGCCTATATAATATTAGAGCATACTGTAAGTAAATAATGATATTTGTTTTTTTGGTGATCCTCTTAAGTCAACGCGTTTCACAAATTAGCTTCTTCAGGACTCTGAGGACCAAGCCAGGAAGTAGCAATTTTACTAAATACAAAGAAAAGGTCTATTAAAACATTATTTACATCTAATTATAGTCTGTGCATCATGTAACAATGTAACTACTGACATACTCAAAATTATCAGCTGTGTATAGAAAGAAATTACAAACATGCTCACACATGTAAGTTATTCACACCTATGGTCTGTGGTTGCAACAACTAATCAAGAGGCTTCTCTCATTCTAATGACTAAGTATGGTATTACTCATTAATGCTTCTCCTAAAAAAGTAACAAATAAAATGCTCAACAAATTCCCCAAAGTAACCCAAAATCCAACATTTTTCATCTTGAGTCAAGGCTTCGTCAGGGATGAATTTGTAACATAATAACAAAATAACAAATCCAAAATGCCATATGCCAAGTGGATCAGGTGTGTGGTGATTTGAGTAAATCTCCTACATTTTGATTTATACTGTTAAGTTGCTACACTGTGGCTAATAAAGATTGGTAGATGATAATCAGGCTATTTTATTATTAAAAACACCAGTTTCAAGGGGATGACAACTTAGAGGAAGCAGGTAAGATAAGCTATTACCTAAAATGTATTTTATAGGGCCATTACTTTAATAGTTTCTGACTGGTTGCTCTTGGACCCTCCAAAACGTGTTGACTACTTTTTGTTTTGTTCCCCTGATGTTTATTGACATAAAGTTTACCTGGACCTCTTAGCAGTGGTGTGGAGCTTCAATTGCAATTTTTGTTACATTACTTTACAAACCAATGAGACCATGGAGATCCTTTGGGGTGCAGAAGTTGCCTCCTTGGGAACCAGATTATTCACATCAACATTAGTGCTTTACAATAGCAATGCCAGTCCGATAACCCTATGGGTCCAGCACAATTTTTTACAATTTCCTCAAAGGTTGTCACGGTCATTGGTCAGGCTCTGAGACCAGTAGCTATAGCAGTAAAGAGGCTCCCACTGACCAGCTGGACAAGTGCAGCAGCAAGTCACCCTGGCTAATGACACAGGCTCACCCAAGGTGCAGAGTCTAAGCTAGGGGCGGACTGACAACTCATGGGGCCCCCGGGCAATAGGGGATCATGTGGCCCCTGTGTCCTTGCCCAAACTCAAAAAAAGCTTATGAAAAAGGTACGAGGGGCATCTCATGGGGCCCCCTACTGACCCCAGGCACTCGGGCAGTGCCCGAGTTAACAAATGGTCAGTCTGCCCCTGGTCTAAGCACTAACCAGTGTTAACCAGAGCTCCTGATGGTGGAGTTTGATTATGCTGTGTGTTAGAATGAGCTTGTGGTCTTCAGGATCACCCCACCAGTAGGTGAACAACCAATGGACCAGTAGTAGATATAGCAGGTAGGGCTCAAACAGAAGTGTAGTCAGTAAACAAGCCAAAGGTCAATAACATGTTGTTGCAGGTTGAGATCAAGCACAAGCGTAGTTGAGGAACAAGTCAGAGGTCAGTACCGAGTGGTAGTGGAGATATGGACAACAGCAGGAGTGACAAAAGAGAGATATTGGCTAGAGAGAGCACAATAATCTGGCAAAACAGGAAGTACAAAGGCATGACTAAAATAGTAAGTTCCTGGGAGGAGCAAAGGGTTCATCCTTCAAGAGTAACCAGGTTCAATGCAGAATCATTCAAGGAATTCTCCAGGCAGCTTTCCAGCATCCTAGATGGCTGAGCAAGAAGAGACATTGCCAGACATAGCAGAGGTCGCAGGTTCAGACCTGGGTCCTGAAAATGATTTTGGAGTCACTAGCCTGATAACTAGCATGTAGCCTATTGTCAGAATTATGTCAGATCTCCACATTTGCAATGAAGTCACTGGCTAGCATTTCCAGAAGGGAACGTCAGCAATGGCAGCCCTATATTTCCTTCAGTAAAGGTTTGAATTGAATTTACTTTTGGTCATTTTTGGAAAATACTTTCTTAAAATTTCAACGGTACTCAAATTTCTTTGTGAAATTATATCCCAATAAAAAAGTGCGCTCTTTAACATTGAGCACACAATTCAGCCTGATTTTAGAGGAGAAAATGTGATCTTCACATTATTTTGCATAAAGCAGAGATCACTATGCCATTACTGTGTGCTGTGAGCCAGGAGCCTACAAATACCTTTTCAAAAAGACTCTTGAAGGGAATGAAATAAATAGCCACCACAAAGAGAGACGGTGCATTTATCCCCCCGTGTTTGAAGGCTTTTAGCCGCATTCATGGCCTGCCCGCTATTTTTGGAGTCGAGGCTAAAATCACAAGTGTGAGTATATAAATGATAGTTTCATGACAAAGAACAGAAGGATAGCCCCAGAGGGCCAGGAATTAAATGCTTTCTAATTCCTGTAATATTTTAAACAAAGCCGTTCATTATGAACATTGACATTTCATTAGATGAGAGAACTACAGTTTAGAATGTTTTTTTTTTTTGGCCAAATATATTTTCTAGCCTCACCAATAGGTTTTCTGTCTTTTTTCCAGGCTGTTGCTATGGCAACAAGATGGGTGAGGCCCTCTCAAACTGCCATACTCAGCTGTCATATTTTCATCCTAAAAGCCTTATAATTGCTTTTATTTGCATATGACAATTAGGCAGGAAAGCTCACGGAGAGAGAACGAACCTTTCTCTCCTCAAGTACGCACAACGGCAGCCTGTAATTTTTTAAAGATACTCTCTGTTGGCAGGGCAGAAAAAAATGGAGCATTGAGGCCTTTCATCTGATTGTAAGCTATTGACAAAAGAAAACATCCTTTTAGAAAATACAAGAGAGAGGCCCATATCATGTGAACCTGTAAATGTGGGGGCCATTTGCGCTCATTATGATGATGAACTCCTCATGAGCTACATTTCTATGTTATAAGTGATAAAATTCAAATGGAGAGCTGAAGGTAATCAGTCAGATTCTATTTTGTTTTTGTAAGACCTCCATACCATTCCATTTTATGGCTAATGGCATCAATTTCATACTGTTTTTATGAAATCTTTCAACTGAAAGAAACACCTCTTCCCAAAGTTCTGGGATTTTTAAGGTGAATAGTAGTCACATAGTTGGTAAGTTTGAATAAAGACATCAGTTCCTCAAGTTCAACATGTGAATGTATGTATGTGTATGTGTCAGGGGCGGACTGACAACTCATGGGGCCATAGGGGATCATGGGGCCCCTGTGTCCTTGCCCAAACTCAAAAAAGCCTATGAAAAAGGTACCATGGGCATCTCATGGGGCCCCCTACTGACCCTGGGCCCTCGGGCAGTGCCCGAGTTTCCAAATGGTCAGTCCGCCCCTGGTCAGGACAAAGGGTGGACAGGAGGGACGGCTGCCCTGGGCGCAATGGTTTACTGTAAAGACGGGGGTGCCTTCTTTCTGTTACAATACTGACAGGTGTAGTGACAGTGTCAGGAATATTGACAGGCAAGTGACTGCTGGCCATAGCATCCGCTAAATGCGCACATTATGAACGGGGTGGGGGGGCGTAGTTTGACATATTTGCCCTGGGCATTGGATGACCTTGTCACATCACTGCCTGTACCCAAAATCTGCTGATCACAGATTGATCTGCAATCTGTTTTTTTTTTTTACTAAAAAAGATAAATGAATACATTTTGGCCAAGATTTATGAAGAAAGATTATTTATTTGCAAAATTTTATAAGAAAAACACTTTTTTTTCAAAATGTTTGGAATTTTTCATATATATAGCTAAAAAATAAAAATCCCAGTGGTGAATAAATACCACCAAAATAATGTTTTATCTGTCTCACAAAAAATGCTAAAAAATGCATATGGGTACAGTGTTGCATGACCGCACAATTGTCATTCAAAGTGTGATAGTACTGAAAGCTGAAAATTGGCCTGGGCACGAAGGAGGTGAAAGCGTCCGTACTTGAAATGGTTAATGTCATTGGTGCAGGGGCGGACTGACAACTCATGGGACCTCCGGGCAATAGGGGATCATGGGGCCCCTGTGTCCTTGCCCAAACTCAATAAAGCCTATGAAAAAGGTACCAGGGGCATCTCATGGGGCCCCTACTAACCCCAGGCCCTCGGGCAGTGCCTGAGTTTCCAAATGGTCAGTTCGCCCCTGGTGTGTGTAGTTATGTTTCTAACACTTACCATATCCGTGTATAATGTGTTCAATAAGATGCCCATTTAAGAGGTTTTTTTTTAATTAGTGACACTTTCCGCTGAAACCACCAATTGTGGAAGGGAGTTCAACATCCTTACCACTCTAACGGTAAAAAAAACCCTTACACAGTTGAAAGTTAAACTGCTTCTCATCCAACTTCATTCAGTGGCCACGTGTCTTCTTGTGTGATCTGAGACTGAAGAGTTTCCTTCCAATGTTGGAATCCCCATTAAGATATTTGTATATTGCTATCATGTCCCCTCTTGAGCATCTCTTCTCCAGGGAAAATAGGCTTAAAGTGGCAGTAAACCGCCTGAAAAAAAAACAAAAAAAAAAATGATTGGCCCCTTGCAGGTTTAGGTCATAATGTACTAATATGCACCATGCTGTCATGGCTCCCAGGCGCCACCATCTTCACCCGGTCTTCCTTCCGTTGGCTCCAGAAGTATGAATTGTTGGAGCCGAGATGACGTCACTCCTGCGCATGTGCACAGGAGCCATTAGCCACAGCACAACTGCGGTGATACCGCTGGCTGCATGCTATGTGAACATCTCCTAAACTGTGCAAGTTTAGGAGATATTCAATGTACCTACAGATGAGCCTTATTATAGGCTTACCTGTAGGTACAACTTACAAACTGGACTTTACAGCCTCTTTAATGTTTGTAATTTTTCCTCCTAACCGAGATTCTCAAGCCCTTTTATTAGTTTTGTTGCCCTTCTCTGGACTCTCTCCAGTTCCAGCACATCCCTCCTGAGGACTGTGACCAAAACTGGACAGCATACTCAAGATGCTGTCAAACCAAAAAGGTTGGGACTTCTAGGGTGCCCTTATCTATATAAAATATCCAAAATATTTAACATTTTTTATACAGTTAGTTCCATAAATATTGGGACATCGACACATTTCTAACATTTGTGGCTCTATACACCACCACAATGGATTTGAAATGAAACTAACAAGATGTGCTTTAACTGCAGACTGTCAGCTTTAATTTGAGGGTATTTACATCCAAATCAGGTGAACGGTGTAGGAATTACAACAGTTTGCATATGTGCCTCCCACTTGTTAAGGGACCAAAAGTAATGGGACAATTGGCTTCTCAGCTGTTCCATGGGCAGGTGTGTGTTATTCCCTAATTATCCCAATTGCAATGAGCAGATAAAAGATCCAGAGTTAATTTCAAGTGTGCTATTTGCATTTGGAATCTGTTGCTGTCAGCTCTCAAGATGAGATCCAAAGAGCTGTCACTATCAGTGAAGCAAGCCACCATTAGGCTGAAAAAACAAAACAACCCATCAGAGAGATAGCAAAAACATTAGGCGTGGCCAAAACAACTGTTTGGAGCATTCTTAAAAAGAAGGAACGCACCGGTGAGCTCAGCAACACCAAAAGACCTGGAAGACCACGGGTCTAGAAACCCCTCTTCTACAGATTCTGTGAAATAATATAAATAAAGAGAACAAAAATTTACATTAAGATATCTAATTATATTCCAACATCTTCCAAAAATGTTTCATGTTCAATTTTTTTATTGTTTTTAATAGAATTTTATAAAGAGCAGGATTATGGGATTACAAAAACAATAAGAATGAGTAGCCCAGACAGCAAAAATATAAGACAATAAGGTAACAAAGTTTACGATCGCAGAATATAAAACAATCCATAGAGAGCGCACCAAAGAGGTCAACCTAATTCTGACCAACTGTACATTGATTAAGTTGGTTGAGGAAGCTAACCTGTTTATAATAGCTTTGTCTATGTTGAATATACACATTGTTTAGAAAGCAATGGCTTCCTAGGTCTAGGATATTTCAGAAACCAAATAATGAGGAGCTTATAAAAAAATTAATATATGATAAATAATAACATTATTTTTTTCCAGATAGGAAGACCATAAGCTTTGCTCCTTGTTTTTAAGACCTCCATAACATTCTCTTTTATGACCAAAGGCTAATGACATCAGTTTCATACAGTTTTGGTTCTATTGTTTAATTGGAAGAAAATCCAAAAAGACATCTGCTGTTGCTGACTTCGGAAAACTGTAGAAAAGGAGAAGCAGTTGCTTATGGAAACTAATCAGATAGCTTATTTCATTTTTTCCAAATAATTCAAAATTAAACCTGATTGGTTGTTCAGGCCATACGCTCTACTTTAGGCTCCAGATTTGTCATTTTATTCCCCTGGTAGAAAGTGATTGCAGTCACTGTAGACCTCATTAATCAAATGGCCTTCCATTTGAAACTTACATTGGAAAAAAAGATTAAAGTTTGCTTTTGAAACCCAACTTTCTTTCAGGACTAATGTCCTAAAACAGTTTTTGTCATTTTTTTTTAGTATGCTTAAAAACATTTTCATTCCACGCCATGAAGGCAGAAGGATAGCAAAAGTCATTTTAATGGTGTTATGTAGCTTCTGGATGGTAGAAATCAACGTTTTAACACATGAAAACGTGACTGCTGAATCCGAAGAAAGTTAAAGTTTTACAAGAAAAGAAATTGCTTAAAACCTCAAAGCAAATGTATTGTATGCACTTGTCTGCGCTATATATTTTTATGGCTGATGACTTTTTTTTTTAAACTTTTAGCCTATTTACATTTTTTTAAAATCTTACCCTTAATTATTAATTAATTCCTAAGTGCAGTAACATATATATATATATATATATATATATACACTGCTCAAAAATATTAAAGGACTGCTTTGAAAACACATCAGATCTCAATGGGGAAAAGTATCATGCTGGATATCTATACTGATATGGACTGGGTAATGTGTTAGGAACGTAAAGATGCCCCATCGTTTGATGGAAATGAAAATGATCAACCTACAGAGGACTGAATTCAAAGACACCCCAAATATCAAAGTGAAAAAATGAGGCAGCAAGCTAGTCCCTTTTGCTGAAATTTCATTGCAGCAACTCAGAATGGTCCTCAGTAGTTGGTATGGCCCCCATGTGCTTGTGTGAATACATGACAATGTCTGGGCATGCTCCTAAGGAGATGACGGATGGTGTCCTGGGGTATTTCCTCCCATATCTGGACCTGGAGCTCCTGGACAGTCTGAGCGGCGGTGGCAGATGGACCGAAACATGATATCCCAGAGGTGTTCTGTTGGATTTTGGTCAGGCGAGCATGGGGACCATTAAATGGTATCAATTCCTTCATCCTCCAGGAACTGCCTGCATACTCTCACCACATGAGGCCAGACATTGTTGTGCACCAGGAGGAACCCAGGACCCACTGCAGCAGTGTAGGTTCTGACAATGGGTCTAAAGATTTCATCCCGATACCTAATGGCAGTCAGGGTGTCATTGTCTAGCCCAGGGGTGGGCAAACTTTTTGACTTGAGGGCCGCAATGGGTTCATATATTGGACCCGGGGGCCGGACCAAGAGTAGATGAATGATGTGTATGTGTCATCCATAGTAAGTATATAATATTCCCCCATAGTAAGCATAGTAATTCATCCCCCATATAGTAATTCATCCCCCATATAGTAATTCATCCCCCATAGTAATTCATCCCCCATAGTAATTCATTCCCCATAGTAATTCATCCCCCATAGTAATTCATCCCCCATATAGTAATTAATCCCCCATATAGTAATTCATCCCCCATAGTAATTCATCCCCCATATAGTAATTCATCCCCCATATAGTAATTCATCCCCCATAGTAATTCATCCCCCATAGTAATTCATCCCCTATATAGTAATTCATCCCCCATATAGTAATTCATCCCCCATAGTAATTCATCCCCCATATAGTAATTCATCCCCCCTATAGTAATTCATCCCCCATATAAAGTCCCCAAGTCCTCCATAGTAATTCATCCCCCATATAGTAATTCATCCCCCATATAGTAATTCATCCCCCATAGTAATTCATCCCCCATATAGTAATTCATCCCCCATATAGTAATTCATTCCCCATATTAAGTCCCCAAGTCCCCCCTGTGTCAATTCCCTTACCTTTGCTCCGCGCGTTCCTCTCGCCGTGTTCCCGCGCTGTTCCGGTGTAGCATGAAAATCTGTCTCCTATGAGGATCTGTCCCCCTCGACGTATCTGCGCATGTGCCAGTTTCAGGCATTAGCAGCTGATCGGCGATCTCCGGCACATGCGCAGATACGTCGAGGGGGACAGATCCTCATAGGAGACAGATTTTCATGCTACACCGGTCTTCAGGGCGGACTGCGAGAGGAGCCTAGCTCCGTGGGCCGGATTAAAAGGTCCGCCGGGCCGTAGTTTGCCCATTGCTGGTCTAGCCTGTAGAGGTCTGTGCGTCCCTCCATGGGTATGCCTCCCCAGACCATCACTGACCCGCCACCATAACAGTCATGCTGTAAAGATGTCAGAGGCAGCATAACATTCTTCATGGCTTCTCCAGACCCTTTCACGTCTGTCACATGTGCTTAGGGTGAACCTGCTCTCATCTGGGAAAAGCACAAATTCTGGTGTTCAATGGCAAATGCCATTCAAGTTCTATTGTGCCGGGCAGTGAGCACAGAGCCCACTAGAGGATGTCGGGCCCTCAGGACACCTTCAGAAAGTCTGTTTCTGATTGTTTGGTCAGAGACATTCACACCAGAGGCCTGCTGGAGGTCATATTGTAGGGCTCTGGCAGAGCTCATCCTGTTCCTCCTTACACAAAGGAGCAGATACCAGTCCTGCTGATATGTTAAGAACCTTATACATCCCTGTCCAGCTTTCCTAGAGTAACTGCCTGTCTCCTCAAATCTCCTCCATGCTCTTGAGACTGTGCTGGGAGACACAGCAAACCTTCTGGCAATGGCATGTATTGATGTGCCATCCTGGAGGAGTTGGACTGCCTGTACAACCACTGTAGGGTCCAGGTATCGCCTCATACTACCAATAGTGACACTTAAGCTAGCCAGAAAAGATAAATAGGGAAAAAATGTCAGTGGCGTCCACCTGTAAAACCATTCCTGTTTTGGGGGTTGTCTCATTGTTGCCCATCTAGTATACCTGTTGTTTATTTCATTAACACCATAGCAGCTGAAAATGATTAACAACCCCCTCTGATACTTAACTGACCAGATCAATATCCCAGAAGTTTAAATGACTTGATGCTATACTCTGATTAAAAAGTGTTCCTTTAATTTTTTTGAGCAGTGTATTTAGAAAATGTTACAGGGCTGCAATTCACATTTTGCATCAGGGCCTTGATAAGTTTAGCTACATTTCAGGGCTAGGAACAGTCAAGCATTCATGAAAGGCACAGCTGCTAATGTATTTGGGTACAGCACTGCTACAGCCAAAGCAGGAAACTTTACAAATATACTGGGATGAGACCCTACTGCTGGGTTTTACTGAGATTTGCTGATGTGTATTGGTAAACATCTGCTGGGTTGGGACCCTACTGGGTTTGACTGACCTTTGCCGTTGTTCTACAGTAAATGCTATGCATCAGGGTTAGATGCGTTTAGCTACATTCCAAGGCTAGGAACAGTCAAGCTTGAATAATAGGAGATGGCTGTTAATGTTATGTCCTTGGGTACAGCTCTGCTACAACCATATCAGAGACTCTACAGCTATACTGGGATGAGCACTTACTACTGGTTTTGACTGAGCGTTGGTGTTGTACTTTGTGAAAGATCTGTTGGGATGGAATCCTACTAATGGGTTTGACTGAACATTGGCATTGTGTTGTGGGAAACTTCTGTTGGGATGGGACCCTACTTTTGGGTTTGACTGAGCTTTGGTATTGTGGTATGGGAATTTTCTGCTGGGATGGGACAATACTATTGGGTTTGACTGAGCTTTGCTGTTGTGTTTTGGAAAAACTCTGCTGGGATGGGACCCTACTACTGGGTTTGATTGAGGTTTGTGCTGTTGGGATCTTGTGCTGGGATAGAACCCTACTATTGGGTTAGACTGAGCTTTGCTGTTGTGTTATGGGAATGTTTTGCTGGGATGGAACACTACTATAGGGTTTGACTGAGCTTTGCGTTGTTGGAATCTTCTGCTGGGACGAGACCCTACTAATGGGTTTGACTGAACTTAGCTGCTGTGTTTTGGGAATCTTCTGCTGGGATGGGACCCTACTGCTGGGTTTTATTGAGCTTTGCTGTTGAATTTTAGGAAACCTCTGCTGATCAGGCTACGATCATGAATACTCAGACTCCACACCACCTCCTGCCTATGCAATATGGAAACATGACCCTTGAACCAGTTCTCTGCAATACAATAATTGAAAGTCCAGTAATTACATTTTCTGCATCCTGGATGTTTTGGAAAATTCTGCTGGGATGTGACTCTACTGCTGGGTTTGATTGAGCTTTGGTGTTGTGTTGTGAGAAACATTTGCTGGGAGGGACCCTACTACTGGGTTTGACAGAGCTTTGTGTTGTTGGAACCTTCTGCTGGAATGAGACCCAACTACTGGGTTTGACTGAGCTTTGGTGTTGTGTTGTGAGAAACATTTGCTAGGATGGAACCCTACTGCTGAGTTAGACTGAGTTTTGATATTGTGTTATAGGAATCTTCTGCTGGGATGGAACACTACTACTGGGTTTGACTGAGCTTTGCGGTTGTGTTTTGGGAAATGTCTAATGGGATGGGACCCTACTACTAGGTTTGACTGAGCTTTGTGTTGTTGGAATCTTTTGCTGGGATGGGACCCTACTATGGGGTTTAACTGAGCATTGGTGTTGTGTTATGGGAATTTTCTGCTGAGATGGGACACTACTATTGGGTTTTACTGGGCTTCACTGTTGTGTTTTGGGAAACCTCTTCTGGGATGGGACCCTACTACTGGGTTTGACAGCTTTGTGTTGTGTTATGGGAAATTTTTTTCTCAGATGGGACCCTACTGCTGGGCTTGACTGAGCTTTGGTGTTGTGTTGTGAGAAACTTTTGCTAGGATGGAACCCTACTGCTGAGTTAGACTGAGTTTTGATATTGTGTTATAGGAATCTTCTGCTGGGATGGAACACTACTACTGGGTTTGACTGAGCTTTGCGGTTGTGTTTTGGGAAACGTCTAATGGGATGGGACCCTACTACTAGGTTTGACTGAGCTTTGTGTTGTTGGAATCTTTTGCTGGGATGGGACCCTACTATGGGGTTTAACTGAGCATTGGTGTTGTGTTATGGGAGTTTTCTGCTGAGATGGGACACTACTATTGGGTTTTACTGGGCTTCACTGTTGTGTTTTGGGAAACCTCTTCTGGGATGGGACCCTACTACTGGGTTTGACAGCTTTGTGTTGTGTTATGGGAAATTTTTTTCTCGGATGGGACCCTACTGCTGGTCTTGACTGAGCTTTGGTGTTGTGTTTTGGGAATTTTCTGCTGGGATTGGGCTCTACTACTGGGTTTGACTGAGCTTTGCTGTTGTGTTTTGGGAATCTTCTGTTGAGATAGGACCCTACTGCTTGGTTTGACTGAGCTTTGCTGTTGTGTTTTGGGAATCTTCTGCTGGGATATGACCCTACTACTGGGTTTGATTGAGCTTTGCCATTTAATTTTGGGAAACATCTGCTGATCAGGCTCTGATCATGAGTAAACAGAATCCAGACCACCTCCTGCTTATGCAATATGGAAACATGATCCATGAACCATTTCTCTGCAGCACAATAGTTGAATGTCCAGTAATTACATTTCCTGGATCAATGCATTTCACCAAAGGTGCTCACTAGACACCAGTCACTGAAATAAACTGAACTTCTTCCTACCACTGCAGCTTTAAAGCTAACTTTCATCTGGGCTTAATTGTTGAACATCCCTGCCAAGTCATTTTAAACCCAATGCCATGCAATTATTACTAGACTGGTTGATGATCCTTCATGCGATATGAGGGCAATTGACTTTTTTCCCTGTTATAATCCATGCATCTATTCTTTAATGAATAAGTGCTGCTGGCTATCTTTAGCAGACTGTTACACTTACAGCGCTAAATGCGCCTGTTATGTCTTTAGAAGCTACCAGAGTAAATGGAACGACTGAAGGAAGAGTACTTGTCTATGACATAATCACTTCCAAACTGAGAGGCAATAAGCAATTAGTTAGTACAACATGTGCAGCTCATCAGAAAAAGGAAAACAATGCTTTTTTCAATGTTTCACTTCCCTTCGAAAAAACGGATAATGACAACTAAAATATCTGTACTGTATGTGCTTGAAAAATAGCCCCAAACCAGATTCTACAATGAGCTTACTCTGAAGAAATGCAAATTACACAGAAATCACCAGCTATTATCATTGTGAGAGGATCTCCTCGCCCAGCTTGCCTTACCATATCGTTCAAGTGTGCTCTGCTTTTCTTTTTTTTTTGGTTGGCATAGCAGATTGCTGAAATCTGTGTATCTAGCAAACTCATCAGAGATTCAGTGATGAGTCTAAGAAACTTTTGTGTCTGGTGTGTTAAGCTGGGAAGTTTTTTTTTTCCCCCTGAAACGATTACACAAGCTGCTCTTGCTTTAGTTCTTTTTTTACACTGCCAAATTTCAACTATACATAGAACCATTAATGTTTCCCATCTATACGGTTAATGGATCTCTCAGTATGGATGTTAAAGATTACCTACAGCTATGAAAATGCAGATCTTCTGACTGATTGGGTAATAATGCAACCAACGGCACCTAGCAAGCCACTCTGCCTGGACGGCGGACAACTGTGTGACCAGACATACTTGTTAATTGGTCATTAACATAAAAGCAGAAATGGCTAATGGTTTGGGATGTCTGACTTTCAGCTGATGGTATTGGTTGCATCTCTAAGCCATTCTGCAATCTTTGCCCATCATGAGATCCAGTATTCATGCTTTCTCAAAACAATTGCTGAGCCACAACAGAATATTGCATGTGCTTTCCTATTGACTGAAATTATTTTGTATTGTGTGGTTTCTGGGCTTGATTTGCTTTACTTTAAGACATGCACAATCATAAAGGCAGTTTTCCTGCTTTCCAACTGAAAGCTAATTTTGAGAACAATCCTACTTTTAAAAGTCAAAATGTCCAGCAAACCAGAACATTTCTGAAAATTATAGTACAGAATTTTGCCACTCTGCACAACTTGGCAGTTTCTAACATGCTGAATGTGAAATTATTCAAGAATGATCCAATACTTGCCATATTCCAACCATTTGCCTTATTTAGAAAGTACAAGAACTGGGTCGAAAGTAATGCAAAAGTGGGCTTAAAGCAGTAGTATATCGCGACCTTGTTTAAAAACAAAACCCCGCAAGACAGTGGCATAAGATGCTAGTATACATCGCATACGAGCACATAATGTGAAACTTACCTTTAAACAGCACCCCTCCAGCGGGGTGCTGACCCCACTGACAGGGCTTCCATCTTCGCTCCTTCCTTTTTCAGGGTATGCAGGCTCCGGCAGCTTCAATGGCTTTGCCGCAATGACATCACTCCTGAGTATGTATGCAGGAGTCACTTTTATGGCACACAGCTCTGAAGGAATAGCACAGGCTACTTTACAATAAACGTTGCACGTTTAAGAGATATTTACAGTACCTAAAGGGAAGACTTACCTGTAGGTACAAGTGGAAAAAAAAAACTTTACTACCACTACACCTTTTTTTTTAATTAAATTATATAGGTCGTTCAATTTTCACGTTGGTAGAGCAACTCTTAATCTATGGTAACTCTTCTTCTCTTTCATTGCAGGTAAATAATGGATTCCAAGCAGAAGCAACATGCAGGCATTGAGTTCTTGATGAAAGAGGGGTGCAGGCTGTCCAACATCCGCAGAAGACTATAGAATATTTATGGAGATTACACCACTGACAAGAACATCATCTTGTTATTGGCAACTCTTGTCAATAGTGTCATCTCTGTAAAAATTCTGTAGCCTTCTGTAGATGTTGGATAGCCCACACTCCTCCTTCGTCAAGAATTCAATGATTATTATTATTATTATACAGTATTTATATAGCGCCAAAAGGTTTGCTCAGCGCTGTACATTATAGTGGGGGACAGTACATGAGACAATACAGTAACAAAACAATACACGAGGGGTTGGAGGGCCCTGCTCTTTCAAGCTTACAATCTAGGAGGGAGGGGATAGTGGTACAGGAGGAAGTGGCTGTGGGGGATGGAGTGGTAGGAGGAGTGGAGGAGATCAGCTGTTAGGTGAGAGTAGGGTAGGCTTCCCTGAAGAGATGGGTTTTCAGGGTGCGCCTAAAGGTGAGGAGGGTAGGTGACAGTCTGATGGATTGGGGTAGTGAGTTCCAGAGGATGGGGGAAGTCCTGGAGAAGTCCTGCAGTCAGGCGTGGGAGGAGGAGACCAGGGAGCTAGAAAGTAGGAGGTCTTGTGAGGAGCGAAGAGTACGGGTTGGGTGGTATTTGGGTATCAGGTTGGTGAGGTAGTTTGGGGCAGCATTATGAATGGCTTTGTATGTCAATGTTAGTAGTTTGAATTTAATGCATTGGGCAATCGGAAGCCAGTGGAGGGAATGACAGAGGGGGGTGGAGCCCAGTGGAGGGAATGACAGAGGGGGGTGGCAGAAGAGGAGCGGTTGGTAAGGTGGATGAGTCTGGCCTCTGAGTTCAGGATAGACTAAAGCGGGGATAGGCTGTGTTGGGGTAGGCCGGTGAGAAGGGAGTTGCAATAGTCCAGATGTGAGATAATAAGGGAGTGAACGGGTTGTTTAGTAGTGTCTGGGGTTAGGAACATACGTATTTTGGAGATGTTGCAGAGGTGGAGCCTGCATGAGTTTGCCAACGATTGGACATGGAGTTTGGAAGGACAGGTTTGAGGCTAGAGTGACACCTAGGACTTTGGCTTGTGGGGTGGGACTGATGGTGGCATTGTTGGTCGTGATGGAGAGGATGGGGGGGGGGTGCGGGCTGGGGGGAAAATTAGGAGCTTGGTTTTGGAAAGGTTCAATTTGAGGAAATGGAACGACATCCAGTCTGATATGTCGTTCAGTAGGTGGGTGATACGGGCGGAGACTGAAGGGGTGAGGTGAGGGGTGGAGAGGTAAATTTGCATGTCATCGGCGTAGAGGTGATAGTTGAAGCCGTGGGAGTATATCAGTTGGCCGAGGGAGGAGGTGTAGATGGAGAAGAGAAGGGGCCCAAGGACAGAGCCTTGGGGGACCCCAACAGAGAGGGGGAGGTGGTAGTGTTATAGGTAACGCTAAAGGAGCGTTGGGATAGATAGGAGAGCCAGGAGAGAGCAGATTCTCTGATGCCAAGGGAGTGTAGTTTATTAAGGAGGAGGGGGTGGTCAACTGTGAGTACAGCAGCATACTTAGGGATCTACAAGGGAAAAATACTGCTATACATAGCAAGGTTTCTAAGGACAGCATGTTGCTTTTGCTTGGAACCCATTTACAATGAAAAAGGTGAAGAAAAGCTACTATAGAGGAAGAGTTAAGCTAGCCATACATTAAGCAATTTTCTTTCCTTCAACCACATCCTTTCTGCAGAATACAATGATCACTGCTTGCAGCTATAACCACAGGCAGAAACCACAGGCTAGTTGTACTGAAGCTGATCAATATATTGGCATCAGTACAAACAGCCTGCCCATAGATGGATCAAAATTTGGCCGCTTTCTGCTGAACCTGTCGATTTTTAATCTGACCATGGCAGGCTTTACTCTATGAAATTTGATTGACCTATGTAAGTTAATAAAAAACGTATGCCCACTATGCATTACTTTCAATACATCCTTTGTATATTCATCATAATTATTTGTGAAAACAATTGCCCTTTCTTTTCCAGCATGTGTATTTGTCCTTTTTGTCATATTTAGAGACTATACTCTTTATAAACAGGTCCTTAATCATCGCAACTCAATGTGACTTGAAACAATGGAAGGGGGACACTTCCTATGTACAAAGCAGATCCTGGACTGTTCTTTTCCTGAAAGCCATCAGTCGTCAGGGATCAGTAGCAGCTGCCCCTTATGGATGAGGAACTAGCAGCCCCTCAAAATCACTTTACTTCTCATAGCTACATGTAGAGACATCTTCTCTCCCCCTTACAGAGCTGCTCCCAGCTCCACAGCCTGCAAGCACTATTAGCCCTCCTGGCTTCTCAAAAGATCTCCTGGGACAGGGATAAAGGATTGAGCCCAATGCTGTCCTTAGAAATCTTGCTATGTTTGGCAGTATTTTTCCCTTGTAGATCCCTAAGCAGGCCATGCTGACCATTTGGAAACTCGGGCACTGCCCGAGGGCCCGGGGTCAGTAGGGGGCCCCATGAGATGCCCCTGGTACCTTTTTCATAGGCTTTTTTGAGTTTGGGCAAGGACACAGGGGCCCCATGATCCCCTATTGCCCGGGGGCCCCATGAGTTTTCAGTCCACCCCTGTCCCTAAGTATGCTGCTGTACTCACACTTGCCCTCTTTGCCCCCTACTGCTCCAAGCCTTGATCCCATCCTCACCTAACAGAATGTATCCTCCTGAGCTAGCCCAAGTGCAGCCTAGAGGCCCCCCCCCAACCTAGGGGGCCCCTCCTAGACACCGAGAGTCACCTCAGCACTTCATCTTCCACCCAACTCATCTGCTAGCCTGACTTTCCCATATTTATAGGCCAGTCCACCACTCTACCAGGGCCTCCAAACCTGGGATTGGCTGGACCCCCCCATGAATATGCAGATTTGGCCTCCACCCCTTCCTTCTTATCGACCTCCGGAAGGTTCTATGGTCCTCCAGAGTCAGGAGGAGGCGATAGAGCCACAACCTGTTGAGTCATCCAGCTGACCAGCCTCAATCACATGACTCACATAACTACCATCACATACAATGATTTTGCCTATAATACTCTACACTACTCTACTAGCACACTAGAGGGTGCTACACTTACAAAATATAACATTTACCTACTGGATGAAATAATAATTATAGCATTCTCATTTATATACCATTGGGGAAAGTTCTCAGTTTATGCACCTACTAAAATGTTTTCATGAACAACTTATATTTATATCTGGTATGCACTGTTATAGTGATAATAACTGTATCTTTCTAACTGAAACGTGTTTGTTAAAAAATTATTGTTTCTAAAAATGTATGAAATATGTGCATTTCCATGTTCTGGAGGTGTCTATTTCTTTCTTTTTTTTTCTTAACTGCAAGGTTACTGGTATCTGGTATTATAGTGTGACCATAAAATACAATGGTTCTCTATTCAGATTACTGTAAATCATGAGTTGGATTCCAGTGAGCCAATTACTGCAAACAGTAGTGGACAGTTTTCTACTATTATTTTTAAAAGAACTATGGTAAGTGAGGGCCTCTCCATGCTACTTATTCCAAGTAGATAATCACTTTTTCTATAACTATTTTAATATGCACCTGTATGTATATATTGTTATATCCATTGGTATGTGTGAATTTGAAATGTGTAATTGTATAGGCTACCTTTAATTACCAGAAGATGCATAACATCTCCATTCACAGAAAGGAAAAAGCCCATCTGCTGTTTGTGTCTATTCCCATACAGTCTTTTTTCTCTCTTGAAGACATAAAACCATTCATTATCACACTAAATCAAACCTCAAATGTTTATTTATATAGGGAGCCTTCTCTCTCTACTACTCCCCAACAATGTGCTTTCCTATGACTGACTGCATTTGCCCCCAATGCAGAGTAACTGCTGAACTATTTATTTTGCAGCCACAGGTGCAGCTTGGATTTTAACTGCCCTCTGGAATGTTGAAACCTATCTGGCCTTTAGCATTTGGGTTATGCTGGTTGCCCTTAGGGAGGCAGGGCTGTCTCAATGGGCCTTTTTAAAACTCCTACACACCCAGATGTTCAATCTTCATTGATCTGGAAGGTGTCAGAGCTTTTGTGAACAGCCACTAATCAGTTGCAGCCTTTAGCCTTCTCTGATGAAGTGGTCAGTCTAGAACTCAAAATATCGACCTTTGGGGCCTCATTTGAGCCTAGTCTGTATTCTATTATAAAATGTTCTTAAACTGCACCAATACTTGTAAATGTCTGCTACAAGGTACAACATCTGTTGTGTTATACTATAGTAATTTTATTACCATCATTGTTACCAGGTAAACATACAAGGACCTAGAGTATACTGCTGGCTAGAAGATGTTCTTTCAAGAAGAAGTACCTTTTAAAATGCATATATTGTGGGTTTTATAACAAGTGGCCACCAGATTAGCTTCTATACTGTAATGTTACCAAGCAGATCAACTGATATCTAAGAATAACAGACCTAAAGGGTCATATCAGTGGTTGGTAAGGACACAGCAGCTGCTTCTTAGTAACCATTGGCATCCAGGAACTGTGATATTCCTCCTGTACCACCTTCCCCTCCCTCCTAGATTGTAAGCTCGAAAGAGCAGGGCCCTCGAACCCCTCGTGTATTGTATTGTTACTGTCTTGTCTCATGTTCTGTCCCCCTTGCTACTGTACAGCGCTGAGCAAACCCTTTGGAGCTATATAAATACTGTATAATAATAATAATAATATCATTAAGGTGCTGGTCAAAAAAGTAACCGAAAGATCCAAAGTAGGGATAATATTTGAGTTCTGGTCAAGGTTTTGAACTGACCAGGGCAGGACTGACAACTCATGGGGCCCCCGGGCAACAGGGGATCATGGGGCACCTGTGTCCTTGACCACACTCAAAGCACACCCAAAAAAGCCTATAAAAGGTACCAGGGGCATTTCATGGGGCCCGCTACTGACCCTGGGCCCTCGGGCAGTGCCCGAGTGCTCTAATGGTCAGTCCGCCCCTGGAACTGACCTTTGCCATTTGTGGAAATTGTGAATTATTGAGTTTGCTCGTCATTGCATCCCAACCCAACAACCAAAATTCATTTCTTGAACCATGAACTGAAGTCAGGTGACAGTATGGCTAATTATAGGGGCTTGTAGATGTGCCAGCCCCCTCCCTATAAAAGTCAGCTCTCTTCTATCAGACTTTAGTCAGTGTGTGTTGGAGTTGGTTAGTGTTAACTCCAAACGTTAGTTTGGACTGAATACTGGATGCTTGCATGTTCATACGAATATTGAACATTTAGGGTGTCTGTCGTGGATGAATATCACAGTTCCTGGATGCCAATGGTTACTAAGAAGCGGCTGCTGTGTCCTTATCAACCACTGATGTCACCCGGCCCATTCACTTACATGGCCGGGAATCCCCAGCCATGTAAGGTTACATCATTACCTAAATATGGCCACATAGCTAGATTTGAGCAATGATGTCACCATTATTCTGGCTGTCAATGTTTGTTAAGGAAGCAGTGGCCGTTTGCACCTGTTGGATCCTAACCACCCATTGATATCACCCAGCCCATTCACTTACATGGCCATGAATCCCTAGCCATGTAGGCAAAAGGGGCGAGGAAAAAAGCCTTACACCATTGCTAAATATGCCCACATGGCCATATTTGGGAAATAATCTTGCCCTAGTATGGCCATAGTCATAACTGGGCAATGATGTCACCACTATTATCGCCCCTTCCTTTATATAGCTGATGACGGCTCTGGGAGCTGTCATTTGGCCAGTGTTACTGCCAAGGATTGATCGTGTGTGGCAGATAATCCAGTTTTTATTTTAATAAAGAATTTGTCAAACATTTGGGTGTCTATGTCTAGGTGCCATTTTTTTGTGAATGAGGAAGGATACTGTGAACTGTATACTCATTTGGGGAGGGGGGATGTTATCATATCTAGGGCCCCCCTTATTATTAAAGGAGACTTCCACATTCTGATAAGTTTGTTGCACACACCGCCGCACAAACAACAGGCAATAGGATGAGGCACTTATCCTCATCAACATGAGCCCCCATTTTGAGGGCATGTGGCCTGGTACGGTTCAGGAGGGAGGGATGCAAGCTCATCCCCCACAGGCTGCTTACTTGGATTAAGGGCCTGGGATTAATTTTTTTTGGGGGGGTCCGCACGCTTTTTTTGTTTTGTTCTTTTCTGTGGAGTCCCCATAAAATTCATACCAGGCTCAATGAAAAGAAGAAAAAATAAATATAAATATATCTATAAATAGATCTATCTATCTATCTATCTATCTATCTATATATATATATATATATAATGCATTTATAAGCTATTCAGACCCCCTTCACGTTTTTCAACTCTGTTATGTTGCCTGGTAATACAATTGTTTAAATAATTTTTTTTCTCATTAATCTACACTCAGTACCCCAGAATGACAACGTGAAAACAGAATTTGAGAAATGTTTGCAAATGTATGAAAAGGGAAAAACTGAAATATCACAGACCCTTTATTTAGTATTCAGACCCTTTGCAACAACACTTGAAAGTTAGCTTGGGTGCCTCCCATTTCTCTTGATCGTTGCTGAGATGTTTCTACACCTTGATTGGAGTCCACCCGTGGTAAATTAAATTGATTGGACATGATTTGGAAAGGTACTCACCTCCCAATAAAAGGCCTCACAGCTGACAATACCTACTGTATCACAGTAAAAGCCATGAGGTCAAAGGGATTGCCTGCAGAGCTCAGAGACAGGATTATTGCAAAGCACAGGTCTGAGGGAGGCTGAAAAAATATTTCTGCTTCATTGAAGGTTCCCAAGAGCACAGCAGCCTCCATAATTCTCAAATGGAAGTTAGGCACAACCAGGAATCTTCCAAGAACTGGTCGCCTGGCCAAACTGAGCAATCAGAGGAGAAGGGCCTTAGTAAGAGAGATGACCAAGAACCCAATGCTCACTCTGACTGGGCTCCAGAGATGTTGTTTGGAGATGGGACAAAGTTCCAGAAGGACAACCATCACTGCAGCCCTCCACTAGTCTTTTGGAGTTTGCTAAAAAGCACTTGATGGACTCTCAGACTGCGAGGAACAAGATTCTATGGTCTGATGAAACCAAGATTGAACTGGGTGGCCTCAATTCTAAACATTATGTCTATAGGAAACCAGGCACCGCTCAGCAGCTACCCAATATCATCTTAGCAGTGAAGCATGGTGGTGGCAGCATAATGCTGTGGGTGTGTTTTGCAGCAGCAAGGACTGAAAGACTGGTCAGAGTTGAGAGAAACCTGAATTGAGCAAAATAAATGACAACGATCCTAAGCACACAACCAAGACAATACAGGAGTGACTTAGGGATGACTCTATGAATGTCCTAGAGTAGCCCAGCAAGAGCCCTGACTTGAACCCTATTGAACATCTCTGGAGAGACCTGAAAATGGCTGTCCACTGATGGTCACTCAACCTGACTGAGACTGAGAGGATTTGCAAAGAAGAATGGCAGAAAAGCACCCAATCCAGGTGTGCAAAGCTTGTCAAATCATACCCAAAAAGACTTGAGGCTATAATTGCTGCCAAAGGTACTTTACCAAAGTTCTGAGTAAGGCGTCTGAATACTCAAGTACATGTGATATTACAGTCTTTTTTTATAAATTCACAGAAATTTCTAAAATCCTGTTTTCACTTTGTGTTTATGGGGTACAGAGTGAGGATTAATGAGAAATGCATTTAAAAAACTACAGTATCAGGCTGCAACATAACAACGCTGAAAAAAGTGAAGGGGTCTGAATACCTTATGAATGCACTATACAATATATATGTATATGTATATATATACACTGCTGAAAAAAATTAAAGGAACCCTTTTAATTCAGAGCATATCATCCAGGTCAATTACACTCCTGGAATATTGACCTGGTCAGTTTAGTAGCAGAAGAGGTTGTTTTAGCTGCTTTGGTGTTAATGAATTTAACAACAGGTGCACTAGATGGGTAACAATGAGAAGACCCCCAAAACAGGAATGGTTTTACAGGTAAATGCCACTGACATTTTTTTCTCTACTCATCTTTTCTGACTGTTTTTCACTAGTTTTGCATTTTGCTATCGTCAGAGACACTACTGGTAGCTTGAGGCGATACCTGGACCCTACAAAAGGTACAGGCAGTCCAGGTCCTCCAGGATGGCACATCAATACGTGCCATTGCCAGAAGGTTTGTTGTGTCTCCAAGCAGTCTCAAGAGCATGGAGAAGATTCCAGGAGACAGGCAGATACTCTAGGAGAGCTGGAAAGGGCTGTAGAAGGTCCTTAACCCATCAGCAGGACCAGTATCTGGTCCTTTGTGTAAGGAGGAACAGGATGAGCCCTGCCAGAGCCCTACAAAATGACCTCCAGCAGGCTACTGTTGTGAATGTCTCTGACCAAACAATCAGAAACAGACTTCATGAGGGTGTCCTGAGGGCCCGACATCCTCTAGTGGGCTCTGTGCTCACTGCCCAGCACAATAGAACTCGATTGGCATTTGCCATTGAACGCCAGAATTTTTGCTTTTCACAGATGAGAGCAGGTTCACCCTGAGCACATGTGACAGACGTGAAAGGGTCTGGAGAAGCCGTGAAGAACGTTATGCTGCCTGTAACATCGTTCAGTATGACTGTTTTGGTGGTGGGTCAGTGATGGTCTGGGGAGGCATATCCATGGAGGGACGCAAAGACCTCCACAGGCTAGACAATGGCACCCTGACTGCCATTAGGTATCGGGATGAAATCTTTGGACCCATTGTCAGACCCTACGCTGGTGCAGTGGGTCCTGGGTTCCTCCTGGTGCACAACAATGCCCGGCCTCATGTGGTGAGAGTATGCAGGCAGTTCCTGGAGGATGAAGGAATTAATACCATTGAATGGCCTCCACGCTCGTCTGAACTAAATCCAATAGAACACCTCTGGGATATCATGTTTCAGTCCATCCAACGACGCCAGTTTGCACCTCAGACTGTCCAGAAGCTCAGTGATGCCTTGGTCCAGATCTGGAAGGAAATATCCCCGGACACCGTCCATCGTCTCATTAGGAGCATGCCCCGACATTGTCAGGCATGCATACAAGCACATGGGGGCCATACAAACTGCAATTAAATTTCAGCAAAATGGACTAGCCTGCTGCATCATTTTTTCACTTTGATTTTCAGGGGTGTCTTTGATTTTGGGCCTCTGTAGGTTGATAATTTTCATTTCCATCAAACGATGGGGCATCTTTATGTTCCTAACACATTACTCAGTCCATATCAGTGTAGAGATCCAGCATGAGATTTTTCCCCATTGAAATCTGCTGTGATTTCAAGTGTTCCTTCATTTTTTTGAGCAGTGTATATGAACATTTCGACTTGACTTGCTTTTCTATTTTTAAACAAATGGTTTGTTTTACAAGATGAGGATTTGCATACACTTTAACAATGTATATTTAACTGCAAAAAGTAACACATGTATTACTTTATTAACATTTAATACATTGCACTTCAGAGCAATGTTATATCTCTGTATCTCTGTGATAATACGAAATTGTTTTGACTGCTACATTCAATCGATCTGTCACTCCTCGTATTGGATAATGCTAATATTACTTAATATGTACAACAGGGAACAGTTTATTAAACCATCTAGACATGTAGTAGGTGATGGACAAGTGTCTTTGAAATTGAGACCTGCTAATTTAATTTGATTTTTTTTTTCCTGGGATACATGCTCATCTGGGGTCTGGGGCTGTGAGCTGCCATGCAACTTGTCAAAGTCCATGTGGGCTGCAGGGGTTAAAGACTGGAGCCTCTGTGTCTGAGTGTGGCAGTGACACTCTTTTAGCCAGAACAAAGTATCTCTATCATTTTTCCCTTTGCACAATTCACATCTCATCTCTGCTCCATGCGCTTGCTGAAATGAAGCTGTCACTCATGTTTGTGCAGGGACCTGTCAATCACACATTGAGTCTTTTCATTGTAACGGGTCAGCTTGGGTGCCCTCTCAAAGAAGACTGCGTGGCAGAGGGGGTTTATTCTTTCTATAGGAATTCTGAATTTTAATGAAACTCCAAATCTCTCAATAAAGGCTTGGGGCAGAAGCCCTAATCCAGCCCACACCTGACTTGAAATCGGTATTTTTATTTTTTTTTTTCTTTCTTTCGCATTGCTCATGTATCATCATTGCAGCAACATTCATTTTATGTGACTTTATACATCCTAGGCATTGAAAATGGTTCACTCATGATGATATCAACTTCAAGTGGTAAGCTTACTGAGCAAGTCACCAGGCACGGGCTAACACAAAGTCAATCAATATTTATCTTATGTTGAATGAAGATTTTTACCAATGTATAATCTTCATTCATCATAAGTTGTAAATTTATATATTGATTGACTCTGTGACTTGCTCAGTAAGCTTGACATTTGAACATACAACTATATACAGTTAGGTCCATATATATTTGGACACAGGCACAATTTTCATACTTTTGGCTCTGTATGCCACCAGACTAAATTAAAACGAAACAATCCAAATGAATTTGAAGTACAGACTTTCAGCTTTAATCACTTGCCCTCCTGAGGATTTACCCCCCCCCCCCTTCCTGACCAGGCCATTTTTTGCATTGTGGCGCTGCGTTACTTTAACTGACAACGCTGCACCCAAATGAAATTTACATCCTTTTTTTCCCATAACTTGAGCTTTCTTTCAGTGGTATTTGATCACCTATGCATTTGTTATTTTTATCTATAAAAAAAAAGTCTAACAATTTTGAGAAGGAAACAACATTTTTTACTTTTTGCTATTAAACATGTCCAGTAAAATAATTAAAAAAATATAATATTGTCATACGTTTATGCCAAAATGTATTCTGCTACATGTCTTTGCTAAAAAAAAATCCCAATACATGTAAATTAATCGGTTTAGGTGAAAGTTATAATGTTTACAATTGACGGTATATATACTGGGATTTTTTATTTATTTTATTTTTACTAGTAATGGTGGCGATCAGTGACTTATAGTGGGACTGCGGGACTGCAACGGGCATTCTGACACTGGGGGTAACTGACTTGGTGTCACTGACACCAAAACAGTCATCAGTGCTAAAAATCATGGCACTGGGCAGGAAGGGGTTAACATGAGGGGTGATCAAAGGGTTAACTGTGTGCTGGGAGTGTTTTACTAGGGGGCGGGATGTGTGTGCTTCACTGTACTCACACTGCTGTGGTCAAGTGCATTGCTTTGGCCAATCACAATGCACTGTCAGGGCGCAGTGCATTGTGGGGCGTGGTGGGCGAATAGCCCACCGAACGCCCTTACTGTTTGTGTGTTTGCTGAACACATGAACGGCAGATGTTCTAGTCGAACTCAAACATCTAGCCCAACACTAGTCCTCAGTGGATTGTTACATTGTTAGTCTGGCTGAAAAAAAACAGAAGTCCATTCAGTTCAACCATAAAAAAAATAGTTATAATCCTATACCCACAGTTGATCCAGAGGAAGGCAAAAAAAACCCCAGCAAAGCATGATCCAATATGCTCCTGCAGGGGAAAAAATTCCTTCCTGATCCCTCAAGAGGCAATCGAAAATTCCCTGGATCAGCTTTACCTATAAATGTTAGTATCCAGTTATATTCTGTGTATCCAAGAAAGAATCCAGGACTTTTTTTAAAGCAATCCACTGAGATGGTCAGAACCAACTCTTGAGGGAGTCTATTCCACATTTTCACAGCTCTCACTGTGAAGAAACCTTTCCGTGTTTGGAGATTAAATTCATTTTCCTCCAGATGTAAAGAGTGCCCCCTTGTCCTCTGTGATGACCTCAGGGTGAATAACTCTACACCGAGTTCACTATATGAACCACTGATGTATTTATACATGGAGATCATATCCCCCCTTATGTATTATACATGGAGATCATATCCCTCCTTATGTATTATACATGGAGATCATATCCCCCTTATGTATTATACATGGTGATCATATCCCCCCTTATGTATTATACATGGTGATCATATCCCCCCTTATGTATTATACATGGTGATCATATCCCCCCTTATGTATTATACATGGTGATCATATCCCCCCTTATGTATTATACATGGAGATCATATCCCCCCTTATGTATTATACATGGTGATCATATCCCCCCTTATGTATTATACATGGTGATCATATCCCCCCTTATGTATTATACATGGAGATCATATCCCCCCTTATGTATTATACATGGAGATCATATCCCCCCTTATGTATTATACATGGAGATCATATCCCCCCCTTATGTATTATACATGGAGATCATATCCCCCTTTAATCTCCTCTTCTCAAGAGAGAATAAATTTAGTTCCTCTAATCTTTCCTCATAGCTGAGCTCCTCCACGCCTCTTATCAGTTTGGTTGCCCTTCTCTGTACTTTCTCCAGTTCCCCAATGTTCTTTTTGTGAATTGGTGCCCAAAACTGAACTGCATATTCCAGATGAGGTATTATTAATGATTTGTACCGGGGGAAATGATATCTCTCTCTCTGGAGTCTATACCTCTTTTAATTCAAGAGAGGATTTTGCTCGCTTTAGAAACCGAAGCTTGGCATTGCATGCCATTATTAAGCTTGTGATCTACCAGAACCCCCAGATCCTTCTCCACCATTGATTTCCCCAGTTGTACCACCCTAGTATGTATGATGCATGCATATTCTTAGCCCTGTAGTGCAGAACCTTACATTTATCAACATTAAACCTCATTTGCCTCATAGTTGCCCAATTACACAGAGCATTGAGGTCGGCTTGTAAGTTGGAGACATCCTGTAAGGACGTTATTCCACGGCACAGCTTGGTGTCATCTGCAAAGACTGAGATGGTATTTTTAATCCCAGACCCTATATGGTTTATAAATATTTTAAAAAGTAAGGGTCCCAACACTGAACCTTGGGGTACACCACTGACAACCCTAGACCATTCTGGGTATGAATCATTAACCACTACTCTCTGAATACGATTTATTAGCCAGTTTTCTATCCATTTACATACAGATATTTCCAAGCCCGTAGACTTTACCTTACACATTAGCCATGTGTGGGGAACTGTGTCAAACGCTTTTGCAAAATTAAATTATACCACGTCCACCACCTCCCCTCTGTCCAAGGTTTTGCTCACCTCATAAAAAGAAATCAGATTTGTTTGACAACTTCTGTCTTTCATGAATCCATGCTGTCTGTTGCTTAAAATATTTTATATTTCCAGCAAGAACTCATCTATGTGGTCTTTTTTTAAACTCTCCAGTATCTTCCCAACTATAGAAGGTAAACTAACAGGTCTATAATTACTTGATAAAAATTTTGACCCCTTTTTAAATATTGGCACCACATTGGCCTTATGCCAGTCCAGTGGTACTATGCCAGTCATTAAAGAGTCCCTAAAAATTAGAAACAAATGACAAAGCTCAATTCTTTAAGGCCCCGTGGGTGTATGCCATCCGGTCCAGGTGCTTTATTCACCTTTATTCTGTCTAAATATTTTTGGATCATATCAACTGTGAGCCAATGTGGATCATCTGGAGCTGTGTCAATACCATGCCCATTATGGACAAGAGCTCCCCCATGCTCCTTTGTATACACAGAGCTGAAGAAGGTATTTAATAAATTTGCCTTCTCTTTGTCCCCAGTCACCCACTCTAGATGATTTTGTAAAGGGCCTACATGCTTGGACCGGGCCTTTTTACTATTAATATATTTGAAGAATTTTGGGGGGTTGGTTCTGCTATCTCTTGCAATCTGTCATTCGTTTTCAATTTTTTATTTCCCTTTTGCATATTCTATTATATTCTTTGTAGTGTTTAAATGATGAGAGCATTCCTTCATATTTATATTTAATAAAAGCTGTTTTCTTATTATTTATAGCTTTTTTAACTTTGGCCGTAAGCCACATAGGTTTGATTTTTAGCGTTTTAAACCTATTGCCCATGTGCATATATTTTGCAGTGTGTTCACATACAGTCTTTTTGAAGAACTCCCATTTCTGTGTTGTGTTCATTGATGCCAATATTCCCTCCCAGTCTAAGTCTTGGACAGCAGCTTTCAGCCTTGGAAAATTAGCTCTTTTAAAAGTGAGTGTTTTATTTTTCCCATATGTGCTTACTATTTACAGCTAACAATAAATTAAATCATGTTATGGTCACTGCTACCCAGATGTTCTTTTATATGGACATTAGTAATAAGCTCTGCATGATTTGAGATTACCAGGTCCAGCAGAGCATCATTTCTAGTTGGGGCCTCTATGAAGTGTACCATAAAATTATCCTGTAGTAGGTTTATACATTTTTGCCCTTTAACTGTTCCCGCAGTACCATTACTCCAGTCAATTTCCGGGTAGTCAAAATTCCCCAATATTATCACTGTCCCAGTCCTTGTAGCCCTTTCGATCTGTGCAAGGAGCTAAGTCTCCACCTCCTCATTAACATTGGGTGGCCTATAACAAACTCCAATGATTACCTTTGTAGTACGCACCCCCATGTGCAGTTCAACCTATAATGCTTCAGCCTCATCACACTCTCCATCAACTAGTTCCTCTTTCACACTCGCTCTGAGATCACTTCATGCATAGAGACAGACAACACCACCTTTCCTATTACTCTGTCTATCTGAAAGAGAACATAGTCAGGAATATTAATGTGACCATTAGCATAGGAGTCCAAGGTGAAGGTACCCACATATGGGTGCAGTGCAAAGAGTTTTTACAACTGGCTGTATATGAAAACAGAACAATCACACCTGGCTAGCACCAACTGCAGGTGACAGCTTAACTGATTTTAAAATCACACGATGCCTACTGTTTTTTGCTATTAATAAAAAGAAAGCTGGAAAGGCACATATTTTGCCATGGACAGGAAATCTCATGTACAGTATATGTACTTATATAAGCATGGGATGACATTTGGATGATCATCAGAAACTATCCTGTATGGATAGCCTCAGGCTGTTTTTTAAAATGGTTCATTGGCTGGATGGTGGGCCTAATTTCTTTGTCCTGCATTGTAGCCATCAGGGGCGGACTGACCATTTGAGCACTTGGGCACTGCCTGAGGGCCCAGGGTCAGTAGGGGGCCCCATGAGATGCCCCTGGTACCTTTCAGAGGCTTTTTTGGGTGTGGTTTGGGTGTGGTTTGGGTGTGGGCGAGGACACAGGGGCCCCATGATCCCCTATTGCCCGGGGGCCCCATGAGGTGTCAGTCCACCCCTGGTAGCCATGTACTTACAGTATACCATAGCCCAGTTTTGTAGGACTGAACAATCTTTAGAATGCTTATAGGCATAAATAACTGGAAAACATTTATAAATGACTGTTTATGTTTCTAGCCAGTTTTGTTTTCTCTCCAAGATAGAGCAGGCTGCTTCTATACAACTTATATCATGCACATATGTTTGTGTGGTATAAGCACATGTATCTATAAAAATGTATCTTACTTTCATCAACAGCCTTACTAAGTAAAGTAATCTTAAATGCCTATCCTCAAGGGCAGTAACCCATAATAACCAATCAGAATCCATCTTCTGTGGCTCAAGATTCTCGGGCCCCTTCTCCATTGACACCTTCTCCCTTGGTCACTTGATAAACTCCCACGGCTTCCAATACCATCTCTATACTAATGACACCCAAATCTATTTCTCTACTCCTCACCTCACTCTTTTAGTCTCCTATTGCATTACTAACTTATTAACTGGCATATCAGTTACATATATCAATATATCCCCTCATTCCAGGGTACAAGATGTAATCCTTGATTCTCTCCTGTCCTTTCAGCCCCAAATCCAACCATGGGACCAACTCATATAGACTTCACCTCCGTAACATCTACAAAATATTCCCCTTTTTAACTGATGAAACCACCAAGCTACTCATTTATTTTCTTGTTATCTTTCACCTTTACTATTGGAACTCCCTTCTCACAGGCCTACCTCTACAGAGACTGTCCCCTCTTCACTCTATTGTGAATGCTGATGCCAGATTCATCCACCTTACTAATCACTCAGTGTCTGCCACCTATCTCTGCCATTCCCTCCACTGACTTCTGATTACCCAGCGAATAAAATGTAAAATACTGACAGCATTCAAAGCCATCCACAACTCTGCCCCAAGCTACATCACCAGTCTTGTCTCAATATATCACCCAAACTGTCTTCTCCATTCTTCCCAAGACCTTCTGCTCTCTAATTGCTTCATCTCCTCCTTCCATGCTCATCTCCAGGACCTCTCCAGAGCCTCTCCTATCCTGGCTCAACCCCAATTTATCTGGCTTTCCCCTACTCTGTTTACTTTTTAGTCAATCCCTGAAAACAAATTTCTTCAGGGAAGCCTGCCCTACCTTCAGCTAACAAGTAAAGCTTTTATTTCTCCCATCAGTCGATCCTGAATACGGCTGCCACACTCATTCACCTTTCCAACCGCTCCGTTTACGCCACCCCCCTCTGCCAATCCCTCCACTGGCTTCCGATTGCGCAACGGATCAAATTCGAAATCCTAACACTGACGTACAAAGCCGTCCACCATACTGCCCCGAACTACATCACTGACCTAATATCCAAGTACCACCCAGCACGCACACTCCGCTCCTCACAAGACCTCCTTCTCTCTAGTTCCCTGGTCTCCTCCTCCCATGCCCGCCTCCAGGACTTCTCCAGGGTGTCACCCATCCTCTGGAACTCCCTGCCCCAACCAATCAGATTATCACCTACTCTTCTCTCCTTTAGGCACACCCTGAAAACCCACCTCTTCAGGGAAGCCTACCCCACCCCCTGCTAACTTGCCAACCTCCTCCACTCTTCCTACCACTCCATCCCCCACAGCTTTCTCCTCATGTGCCACCATCCCCTCCCTCCTAGATTGTAAGCTCGAAAGAGCAGGGCCTTTGATCCCCTCATGTTTTGCATTGTATTGTATTGTTATTGTTCTGTCCCCCATTGTAATGTACAGCGCTGAGTGAACTATTGGCGCTTTAAAATACTGTATAATAATAATAATAATTTCTTCCATCAATGTTATTAACTTTTGTTTCACTTGCCCCTCTCTTTTAGATTGTAAGTTCTCAAGAGCAAGACCCTCCTAACCCTCTTGTTTAGAATTGTGGTGTTACTGTATTATCTCCCTTCATATTGTAAAGCTCTGCACAAGCTGTTGGCGTTATATAAATCCTGAATAATAATAATAATGTGAAATGTGATTCTATGAGCTACTATAGAGGATAACAATTGTTTGGGTGATAATGGCCCTCAATGCCTCCACCCTTCCTTCCCATTCTATATATAGAGTCTCCTCCAGACCTCATATCAGCAGATAACCTGATCCATAGACTGGCCCAAACAGCCTTAGGGAGCTCTTCTCTGCTGAGCTTATAGGGTATAGCATGTTGTGCACAGGGGCGGACTGACCATTTGGAAACTCGGGCACTACCCGAGGGCCCTGGGTCAGTAGGGGGCCCCATGAGATGCCCCTGGTACCTTTTTCATAAGCTTTTTTGAGTTTGGGCAAGGACACAGGGGCCCCATGATCCCCTATTGCCCGGGGGCCCCATGAGTTGTCAGTCCGCCCCTGGTTGTGCATGTGCTGCCTTTTTTCTATAGATGTAGTTGAGATCTTGTATAGATCTAGTTGTCTCTTTGCAAGCTTGTATGTAAACAGCTCTTTCATTAAATCTCAACAGTACTTTCCATGAATAATATTGCAGGTGTTTCAAACCCAAAGATATATAAAGTCTTACAGTTTTTTCCTCTGCAAAGCAGCCATAGAAAAGCCCTTGCCCTGCAAGCATGCTGCAGAAAAGGACTGCTTGTGGCAATGGTCTTTCTGCAGAGGTACAACACAGGCCCTTATGAATCAGACCCATACCTCTGCAAACAGCAAACTCATGTTTCCTGTTGATTGGAAGTCTCTAGCTCTGGCTCAGTAGTTGGCATGTTGGACCTCCACAGGGATACCACTACTTCCACATATAGATCAAGGCCCTCCTTTGCAGAATGGAAGAGGAAAGGTTTTTCTACTCAGGCTGCTTCCTTACAAAAATGAACTGTAAGACTTTGTACTTCTTTTGTTTTGATGCACTTGGAAGACATTAAGCTGGTTTAATTAAGTCCAATTATATTTTAAGGTTGTTGGGTTTTCTTCGGTTTTCTGTAAAATTTCCAGTGCATTTTATTAGTTTTCACATTGATGGTGTTTTGTTTTTTTGCAGGGTTTACAAGCAAAAAATATATTCGGACTTTACCTAATACCTGATGCTGTAGGAGCCAAAAAGCGGTTAATCAGATTTAGAAAAAGTAAGGAAAAAATAAAAAAAATCTCTCACTCATGGGTTTTCACAATTACAATGATAGGATGAGGTTGAGCGCCGTGTTCTTGACTCTCATCTGTCAGAACTATGGGCAGAATGTGTGGCTGTACATCATATATCTTTACTTGAGCCTACAGATGTCTAATGCAATGTAATTGAATCAATTTTATTGTCTAAAATGACTCATTATAATGTTCTTGTGACAAAAAAAAACTGGTCAATCTGACAAGTTAAAATGGCATCGACGGTCATTTGAACTTCTTTCAGCAACCAGGGTGCGAAAATTGTTCATCACCTCATTTCACCTTCGAATAAAACTCCTGGAGTGTCCAAAGGAAGAAAAACACCAGGCTTGAAAGGAAAATCTTTCAGCAGTAATTGTACATTCTAATAAATAGGAATCTTCCCATCAATTTCAACAGACTTCTTAACTGTGCAATCTCGGTGTCCCACCTTTCTTCAACCTTTGGGGAAAGCTGAAAAGAAAACCATAGTTCAACTCAAATTTGAGATACAAAAGCTGAACATTGTGCAATTTCGAATTGCATCTGTAATACGTCTAAATGGTGCTCTATTACATGCGCCATCTGAGTTTAGATTATATGTAGGTGTTCTGCTTAAAGGGTTCTTCCTAAAAACTGGGTATAAGGTTTTATTTCATGCAGAGATGCAGATTCTATGCTAACTAATTTGTTAAATACAAAACATACACAACGGCAGTGAGCAACTTAAAATACATTTCAAAGAAATGTTGTTACCTACTGTGTAACTCCTATAGCAACCTTTTTCAACTAGGGCTTTCTAAAACTCTGGAGTCCTTCTAGAACAGGCTTTCTCAACCAGAGTTCCAAGGAACCCTAGAGTTACTCCAGAGATTGCTAGGGGTTCCTTGAGAAATGAGCAATTTCTACCTTTCAAATAAGTTCCCACTCACACCATTGATCTTTTTAGCTATCTGTAAGGAGGTAATTCTTCCCAATGACCATAAGTTTAAGGAGCATTCTTCCCACTGACCAGCACACTAATGTATTATGAGTTGTAGATATAGTCATTTTTAGCAGGGGTTCCCTGAGACTATAAATATATTTCAAGGGTTCCTCAGTGTTAAACAGGTGAGAAAGGATGTTCTAGAGTTTCTAAGGGGTTCTTCTTCAAGGACTTCAAGGAGTGAGCAGTAGAAGACAGGGGCGGACTGACCATTCGAGCACTCGGGCACTGCCCGAGGGCTTGGGGTCAGTAGGGGGACCCAAGAAATGCCCCTGGTACCTTTTAGAGGCTTTTTTGGGTGTGCTTTGAGTGTGGGCAAGGACACAGGGGCCCCATGATCCCCTATTGCCCGGGGGCCCCATGAGTTGTCAGGCTGCCCCTGGTAGAAGATCAATCTTCCATCTAAAGGTATCTGAATAGTTCAGACAGCAATGTCACTCAGCAGAGCTAACGGTGTTGGACAAGTAAAGCCTCTCTTATAGCTCATGTAAGTAACCCCTGAGAGCAATGCTCATTTTTGTGTTCTGTAAGTAGATGCAGTCTTTCCACTGACTACAAATGTAAGGAGCATTCTTCTCACTGTCCACCAATATAAGGGATATTCTTCCCCTGACTATCATTTGGGACACCAGGGGACATTCTATCTCCCACTGATCCACTAATGTAAGGGGTATTGTTCCTGCCGATGACCACCAATCTATGGGACTATCTTCCCATTGACCAATGTAACAGCATTTTTTTCCACTGAACCCCATTATAGAGGGATTTTTTCTTTACATTGAACACCTTTAAAAGGGAGTACTCATACTATCATTGTAATAGAATGCTACAATTTTCAGTGTCTGCATTATTTTTCTTGCTGACCATTTAGGAGGTATTACACTATCTGCAAAGGTAAATGGGCATTCATTCCACTGCCCTCTAATGCAGGGGTGTCAAACGCAATTTAATATTTCAAGTCACATCAGCATTATGGTTGCCCTCAAAGCACCAGTTGTATCCATAAGATTTGATGTCCAGATCACACAATACCTCCCCCCCCTGGATCAGATGTCAAGAGCCCCCCACCTTCCCTTACATCACAGTGACCCCCCCCCCCTTACCTTGTGCTGCTGCCAGGAAGAAGCAGGAGGGGACAGAGCTGGGAAGCTGAAAGTGCAGGATCTCAAGAAGGACCAGAGGAGGGCTTGAGTCAGTTGCAAGAGTCTACTGAATGCTAAGACCAAGGGGGGTGGAAACAAAGGGGTTCTGCGGCTGCACAGAGAGACACAAGATCTGCAGGAGGAGTTCTATCCTCCTTTCTGTTGCTGACTGCTGAGACAGGGGTGTAGAGACAAGCCTCTCCACAGCTGCACAGAGAAGTGCAGGATCTGGAGGATCTCTGCTGCCAACTACTGAGACAAGGTGGGGGCAGAGACGAGGGGGTGCCACAGCTGCAGGGGAGGTGTGATCGTCATATAAAATGGCTTGGGGGCCAGATTTGGTCTGCGTACCTTGTATTTGACACATGTGGTTTATGGTATTATTCGTCTTACTGACCACCTATGTAGGGGAGTATTATATTGATCATCATGTAAACAAACACCACAATTTGTGCACCCTTACATTGGTGGTCTGTGGTGAAGTATCCCTTGATTTGGTAATCAGTAGAGAAGTGCTCCCTTATGTTGGTGGTCAGTGTTGAACTGTTCTCTTACATTGGTGATCTGTGCCAAAGTGCCCTTTAGACTGGAAGTCAGTGTTGAAATATCCCTTAAATTGGTAGTCAGTGGTGAAGGGATCCCTTTCTTTGGTGGTAAGTGGTGATGTGACCCCTTATGTTTGTGGTCTGTAATGAAGTGCTCTTTTGCATTGGAGATCATGTGGCATAGTACCCTTTAGGTTGGTAGTCAGTGATGAAGTACCCCTTAAACCGGTAGCCAGAGGAGAAGTGCACCCATACATTATGATCAGTGGTGAAGTGCCCTTTTATGTTGGTGGTTAGTGTTGAAGTACCCTCTTAAAATGGTGATAAGTGGTAACGTGGCCACTTACCTTGGTGTTAAGGGGAAGACTATCCCTTATATTTGTAGTCATAAGGAAGAATGCCCTCTTACAGGCAGCTAAAAAGACACTTGGGGGTTTATTTGCTAAAGCTGGAGAGTCCAAAATCAGACTCCCTTCTGCATAGAAACCAATCAGCTTCTAACCTCAGCTTGTTCAATGAAGCTTTGGCAATGAAACCTGGAAGCTGATTGGTTTCTATGCAGAAGGGAGTCTGATTTTGGACTCTCCAGCTTTAGTAAATAAACCCCTTGGTGCCAGTGGTTACTTATCTAAACGACATAAGAAGACGTACTACTGGTCCCACTCCTCTGGCTTTGTGACACTAGCTGTGCCAAGTGACATCAACTATGCAAGATAGTGGAATATTGGGTGGGAGATCATTCTGTCTAAATAGCCTTTATGCAGCCAATTCATTCTCTTTTTGTATTAGATGTCGACTGTATCTACTGCCCAGCTCCTAGTACACTGCTAAATTTGAGTAACCCATCTTGTTTTTTTTTGTATGGGCTCTTGAAATATCAGTCGGACATCTTGGACATGTTCATAATTTTTCACACTGTGAAGATATTGGGTTTTGTATGACTTGATGAATACAACCAACCAGAATATAATGCATCACTTAGAAATCACTTAGAATTAGATGCTGCATGCTATGTTTCATTTACAGTATAGTATCATGTAAACATACATAGCATATGGAAAGTCTATCAATCCAGCCAAGCTGTATACAATTTAAAGAGTTTTCTGTTTTAAATAAAAGTCTATATAAGAAAGATTAAGACAAGACAAGAAGGAAGGAACTCTTTATTATGAGATACAATGCTTATTTTTCCTGTGCAAATGTTAGATTGGACGATGAAAGAGTGTTGTGGAATAACATTGATATTCTTTTGCATAGATTTATTGGATCAACTCTTTCATAATTAATGTAACTGACTTTGACATATTTGATTGAGACCCAATGATTCAATACACTCTGTTGCTTTTTTCTGTATTTCATATTTCTGACTCTATTCTTTAAGAACAGGAGCTGTTTTGAAAAAAAAACGTTATGTAAATGGGTAAAATTAGTATACTGTATATTCTTTCTTCAAGAAGTATTGCTGGCATGTAAAACTACTGTAACCTACTATATGATTGTTCTTTGAATGGAAGGCAAGGGTTACTGTTGAAAACAGAGTAAGGAACATTTTTAAAAGTTACTGAAAATTTCAATCTAACTAAATCATTTAAAGTCAAATAATCGGTGAATTTTAAACATTAGTAAAGAGCAATTCTAGAAAAAAATAAACCAAACAGCAAACTGCTAGTGCTATGTAGCAACAGACTTCTGCTGGAAATTGCAATTTGATTTGCCTTAATCGTTCACATAAGGCCAGGGATGTGGGCTTCTAAGCACCAGTTGGTTTGCACTAGAGGTCCTTTTGGTGAAGATTTGTTTTGCTGTATGCTGGCACCAGGTTGTGATCCCACGTTCACCATGCTCAAACATGTGAAGACCATCTGCATTAGCAAGGGCAGAGGAATCCAGGAGCATTCTGGTGGTGGAAATGTGGATAGGACTGTGGAGCACCCAGGCTGGAATATGGAACAAAAGCATACTGGAGAAAGCTATGAATTCAACCTGAGGCTGCAGACCTCATTAGAGCTGGTTGGAAGGGGATGGAGACAAATAAGAACTGCAATGTAAGCTAAGGGTCAGCGCAGGCAGTTACCAAGCAAATCCAGAGAGAGAGCTGAGGGTGGTACATGAGAAGTAGGACCAATGAAGAAACTAGCAGAAAGTAGGTGCATGAGGATAAGGAACCAGATACACAGGAGTTACTAGGATGGCAGGACAGAGTAGTGTCATAGGAGGTCAGGAAGTAGGAAGTGAAGCTGAAAAATTAGCTCCTGGAACAGGAGCCTAAGGTTTCATGTAACGTATTGCTCAGTCTGAGATTGATAGTCAAAGCACAGCTTAAAGGCTTCATTTTCATTTCTCCTAGATTGTAAGCTCCGAGGATCAGGGCCCTCCTATCCCTCTTTTATTGAACTATATTGTTGCTGCATTGTCTCTTATTATATTGTAAAACGCTGAGCAAACTGTTGGCACTATATAAATCCTGTATAATAATATAATAATAATTTTCACTTGCAGCTGGGGGGGGGGGGGGGCAGTAGAGACACATGGGGCTGAACTGTGTTTTCAGCAGACTTGGGTGGACACAGCACACTCTGACAACAGCCAGATCCTCTCTCCACTCTTCCTTTCTCAGACACAAGCTCCAAGTTCTCCATGGTGGATAGACTTTGAGCTCTGTGCTGGCTCTTCGGGATCTGTCATTGATGCCATCTGCAGCGGCCGGGGCATGCCTGCATGTTGGATGGGGGTCCCTGGTGTGTGTGGGGCACCTGAGATGTGGGGGAGGGGCAGAATGAGTTCTCTGCACACGTGTACATACAAAATTACTCTCCTTCATCTGCCAGCTGCTCTCTCTATTTCTTCCCAGCTTGTTACCCACCCATCTCCCCCCTGCCCTCCCAAAACACCTGGATGCCCCTTCCAGGACTGCCCAAAATATTTCCTCTTCATCTGTCCCAGCCATTCCTATCCATCCTCCTCATCTAATCTTTCTGCCACTACTGCCCAACCCTCCCCTCTGACTGGCATCCCAGTTCAGACCCCCTTCCTCCCCATTCCTGTACCTCATTCCATCCTTTGTCGTCACATTGGAACTTCAGTGGCTGTATCGTGCCATGTTTGGGGTCACAGAGAACAAAGCGCCTCGCTGTGTGCTGTGGAAAGCGATCAGTGGAGGTGAGTCCTGTGTGTCCGATCGGTGAAGGTGAGCCCTGTGTGTGCGATCTGTGGAAGTAAGCCCTGTGTGTGCGATCGGCCTGGTCTGATGAATTCAAAAACAGTTTGAGGAACACAACAAAAAGTTGAAAGTGTTTACTTGACTTCCAAATTCTCCAGATCTCAATCAAATTGAGTATCTGTTGGATGTGCTGAAAAAACAGATTTGATCCATGGAGACCCCACCTCGCAACTTGTAGGACATAAAGGATCTGCTACTGAGAGCCTGGTGCCAGATACCACAGCATACCTTCAACAGTGAATACATTTAGGAACAGATCTCCAAACATTACAAACAGAATATCAAAGGGGGTTTCCAGATCACAAGATTGCTGAAAAATAGACATATGGGTTGGCCAGGTGAGCCGCAACAAAGTCTGGGTGAACATCTGAAACCTTGAACAGGTAAGCTGAGTTTCTTGTTTGCATTTCAAAGCTTGAAGTGGAACTCCAGGGAAGGTGTTTTAGGTTATGGTAAGAATGAGTTAGAACCCATGCCAGATTTTTATTGTGATATATGTCCTCATTCTAAAGACTTCTCACTTGCTCTTATGGTGACTGGTGTCATTAGGTCACAGAAAGCACTAATACAATTTATTACAATTTATTAGAATGGACAAGGGTTGGAAACTCTTAATTTAATTGTTGTCTCTTTCACTTTGTAAAGATTTCCTTTAATTTTCTATCCAAATGAATGGTATTACCAGGAACAGAAGGTATTAATACAGCAACTCCTCAGTTCTCCTTTATTGGGCTTATGAACTGACCCAAAAAGCTCTGTAGTTGGAGGTCTATCCTGGGGTGGGGGTGTAGAGACAAGCCTCTCCGCTGCTGCACAGAGAAGCACAGGATCTGGAGGATCTCTGCTGCCAGCTACTGAGACAAGGTGGGAGAGAGACGAGGGGGTGCCGAAGCTGCAGGAGAGGTGTGATGGCCATATAAAATGACCTGGGGGGCCAGATTCGGTCTGAAGGCCTGGTGTTTGACACATATGGCATAGGGTACTATTCCTCCTACTGACCACCTATGCATTATGTTGATCACAAATTTTACCCTAATTAGTCCATATATTTTCTAATTAGTCCATAACTCTTTCTTCCTCATTTCCTATTATTCCCTGCTTTTTTTTTTTTTGCTTATTTCTATTTTTCTAATCATTAATATTTAAACTTTCTTCATTTTTCATTCCTTTTATTTGTTTTATTCTTTTTTTTTTTAATACTGAACTAAAAAAAAAAATCACAGAATTGAAAAAAATTATTTATTTAATTTGTTATTTTAAGGACACATTATAGAATACAATACTATAAAACATTCACAGATCAAAGTAGAAAATATTTATTATTTGACACACACATTTTATATATATACACACACATACATACACACATATACTGTATACTGTATACAGGGGCGGACTGACCATTTGGAAACTCGGGCACTGCTCCAGGGCCCGGGGTCAGTAGGGGGCCCCATGAGATGCCCCTGGTACCTTTTTAATAGGCTTTTTTGAGTTTGGGCAAGGACACAGGGGCCTCATGATCCCCTATTGCCCGGGGGCCCCATGAGTTGTCAGTCCACCCCTGACTGTATATACACACTATATTGCAAGTATTGGGACACCCCTCCAAATCATTGGATTCAAGAGTTCCAATCACCTCCTTGGCCACAGGAGTATAAAACCAAGCCCCTAGGCATGCAGACTGCTTCTACAAACATTTGTGAAAGAATGGGTCGCTTTCAGAAGCTCAGTGAATTCAAGCGTGGTCCTGTGATAGGTTGTCACCTGTGCAATAAGTCCATCTGTGACATTTCCTGGCTGCTAAATATTCCACGCTCAACTGTTAGTGGGATTATAACAAAGTGGAAGCAACTGGGAACAACAGAAACTCAGCCACCAAGTGGCAGAGCGGGGTCAGCTCATGCTGAAGTGCACAGTGCACAGAAGTCACCAACTATCTGCAGAGTCAATAGCTAAAGACCTCCAAACATTGTGTGCATTCAAGCCCTACATCACCAAGTGCAATGCAAAGCGTCGGATACGGTGGTGTAAAGCACGCCGCCACTGGACTCTAGAGCAGTGGAGACGTGTTCTCTGGAGTGACAAATCACACTTCTCTGTCTTGAAATCCAATGGATGTTTCTGGGTTTGGCGTTTTCCAGGAGAACGGTACTTGCCTGACTGCATTGTGAAGAGAACTCTTATCATTATTATTATACAGTATATATATAGCGCCAAAAGGTTTGCTCAGCGCTGTACATTATAGTGGGGGACAGTACATGAGACAATACAGTAACAAAACAATACACGAGGGGTTCGAGGGCCCTGCTCCTTTGAGCTTACAATCTAGGAGGGAGGGGATAGTGGTAGGAGGAGTGGAGGAGATCGGCTGTTAGGTGAGGGCGGGGTAGGCTTCCCTGAAGAGATGGGTTTTCAGGGTGCGCTTAAAGGTGAGGAGGGTAGGTGACAATCTGATGGATTGGGGTAGTGAGTTCCAGAGGTTGGGGGAAGTCCTGGAGAAGTCCTGTAGTCAGGCGTGGGAGGAAGAGACCAGGGAGCTAGAACGTAGGAGGTCTTGTGAGGAGCAAAGAGTACGGGTTGGGTAGTATTTGGGTATCAGGTCGGTGAGGTAGTTTGGGGCAGCATTATGAATGGCTTTGTATGTCAGTGTTAGTAGTTTGAATTTAGTGTGTTGGGCAATCGGAAGCCAATGGAGGGAATGACAAAGGGGGGTGGCAGAAGCGGAGCGGTTGGTAAGGTGGATGAGTCTGGCCACTGAGTTCAGGATAGACTGAAGCGGGGATAGTCTGCGATGAGGTAGGCCGGTGAGGAGGGAGTTTCAGTAGTCCAGGTGTGAGATAATAAGGGAGTGAACGAGTTGTTTAGTAGTGTCTGGGGTTAGGAACAAACTTATTTTGGAGATGTTGCAGAGGTGGAGCCTGCATGAGTTTGCCAGTGATTAGACATGGGGTTGGAAGGACAGGTTTGAGTCTAGAGTGACACCTAGGACTTTGGCTTGCGGGGTGGGACTGATGGTGGCGTTGTTGGTCGTGATGGAAAAGATGGGGGGGGGGTTGCGGGCTGGGGGGAAAATTAGGAGCTCAGTTTTGGATGTTGACCCTTATGGCATCAGCATACCAAGACATTTTAGACAATTTCATGCTCCCAACTTTGTGAGAACAGTTTGGGGATGGCCGCTCCCTGTTCCAACATGACTGCACACCAGTGCACAAAGCAAGGTCCATAAAGACATGGATGAGTGAGTTTAGGGTGGAGGAACTTGGCTGTCCTGACCTCAACCTGATAGAACACCTTTGGGATGAATTAGAGCAGAGACTGTGAGCCAGGCCTTCTTGTCAGACATCAGTTCCTGACCTCACAAATGTGCTTCTGGAAGAATGGTCCAACCTTCCCATAGACACCCTCCTAAACCTTGTGGACGGCCTTCCCAGAAGAGTCAAAGCTGTTATAGCTGCAAAGGGCGGGGCCAACTCAATATTGAACCCTACGGACTAAGACTGGGATGTCATTATTAAAGTTCATGGGCATGTAAAGGCAGGAGTACCAATTTTGGCAAACTATATATATATTTATTTAATGACAAGATCATCGATATGCCTAACTGGCATATACTGCATGTATTACTTTATTATCTTTAATGCAAAGTTATTAAAGATACACATTTTCAAAGTTTCCCCTTGACCTAAACATATCTAGCTGCATGCAGGATGTGAAAGAATCTATCCATTCAGTTGTATCTGACCCTTGGCGATTGCATGGACTGTCACTTGTAGTCAGGGGCAGACTGACCATTTTGAAACTCGGGCACTGCCCGAGGCCCCAGGGTCAGTAGGGGGCCCCATGAGATGCCCCTGGTACCTTTTTCATAGGCTTTTTTGAGTTTGGGCAACGACACAGGGGCCCCATGAGTTGTCAGTCCGCCCCTGCTTGTAAGTGACTTTTTCCATGAATTCTCTTAGCAATTATTTTTACAGGGTAGGTTACCAGGTCTTTCCCCAACCCCTACCATGCAGGAGATCCCACGTGGCCAGGGATGAAACTAGGACAATTTATACAAAAGCCAATTAACCTACTAGCTAGCATGTCTTTGGAGTGTGGGAGGAAACTGGAGTACCCGAAGGAAACCCATATGAACACAGGGAGAACAAGCAAACTCCATGCAGGAGGCACCATGGTTGGGAATCGAACCCATGACCCAATTACTGTAAGGCAGAAGTGCTAACCACTAAGCCACTGTGCCACCCCTGTAAAAGACTACAATCACCATAAACACATAATAAACAGATTTGTACCCAACTTAAATTAAAATAAAACTCTATCTACATAAAATGTATAAACTTCAACCGTATGATGATGCAAAAACATTGAACATAAAATGGAAAGAAAGTAAGACTAAAACTCCAGTGCTGCAAATTCAAATATTTCCTAGTTAATAAACAAAAAATGTCCTCACATGGAAAGTGCTTTACATAAAATATTTTATGAGGGCAAAAATGGACCTTTAACCCCTTAAATACCCAGGAGGCGACAAGGCTTCTCTGTAATGTGACTGCTGTCATTGAGTCTCACAGTGGTCACATGACCAGGAGCCTGTCCCTCTGAGCTGTCGGTGGCAGTGCAGTGTGCAGTGATTGGATATGTGCAGCACCTGGGCATTAAAGCTCACTTTTCTTACAGCTGCATTGCGCGGTCTGGTTACATTTCAGCCACTCCAATGGGCTGATCAATACAACTCAAGGAGGTACTCCTTGCTACTCAATAGCAGTAGAGAAGCTAAGACTTACATAAAAAAGAGAACTTCATAGTGTTTTCAGTTTAAACAAATAGCAATCTTTATTAAAACAACTCTAAAAACAATGATGCATAACAGGGGCAGACTGACAACTCATGAGGCCCCCGGGCAATAGGGGATCATGGGGCCCCTGTGTCCTTGCCCAAACTCAAAAAAGCCTATGAAAAAGGTACCAGGTTCATCTCATGGGGCCCCCTACTAACCCTGGGCCCTCGGGCAGTACCCGAGTTTCCAAATGGTCAGTCCGCCCCTGATGCATAATAAATCATACATGACACTGGATAAAACATTAGAGGTAACAATCCTGTATTTTCACCAAGATACACCTCCACCTAGGGTATCCTAGCATGTTTCCAAACCCTACCTCCAGAACTTGACTCATACACCTTACCAACTGATCAGCGACTGCTGCCCCTCTCTGCCAATCCCTTCACTGGCTTCCACTAACCCAACATATAAAATTCAAAATATAACCACAGCTTACAAAGCCATCCACAACACTGCCCCTAGCTACATCCCCAACCTCATTCGCATATATCCTCCAAATCGCTCACTCCTCCCATAATATCTTCATCTCTAGCTCCCTCATCACCTCCTCCCATGCTCACGTCCAGGACTTCACCAGAGCCTCTCCCATCCTCTGGAACTCCCTACCCCAGCATGTCTGGTCAGCCCCCACCCTGTCTGCCTTTAGGTGATCTTTGAAAACTCACTTCTTCAGGGAAGCCTACCCCACCTCCACCTAAGAACTGTACTTGAATCACCTCCGCCAGATCATCCCCCACAGCTATCACCTTTTGTATCAACTACCCCTTCCTTTAGATTGTAAGCTCCACGAGCCGGGCCCTCCTATTCCTTCTGTACTGAAATGTATTGTAATGGTACTGTCTCCCTTATATTGTAAAGTAAAGCAAACTGTTGGCGCTATATAAATCCTGTATAAATCCCCCTCCAAACTTCCTCTCTCTCCAACTTGGAGAAACTCCTCTCCCAACCAATCCTGCCACACGTATGGGAGAAGACTTTCAACATTACCCATGCAGCATCCCATTGGGAGTCTTACATGAAAATACTACACCAATGGTATCTAACACCAACTAAACTTTCACTGTATTATCCTCAACGCTCATCCACGTGATGGAGACGATGCGGAGAAACAGGATCACTTCTTCATATACTTTGGGCATGTAAATCCCTCCGATCCTACTGGAACAGTGTTTTCCAACTTCTCACAAAAATAGCTGATACACCAATTCCATCAAATCCGGCTCTGGCACTCCTCCACATAGGGATCGACAAACTCCCTAGATACCTAGATTGTAAGCTCGAAAGAGCAGGGCCCTCATGTTTTGCATTGTATTGTTATTGTTCTGTCACATGTTCTGTCCCCCTTTGTAATGTACAGCGCTGAGCGAACTATTGGCGCTTTATAAATACTGTATAATAATAACAATAATAATAATATCTAATATCCAAGTACCACCCAGCACGCACACTCCGCTCCTCACAAGACCTCCTTCTCTCTAGTTCCCTGGTCTCCTCCTCCCATGCCCGCCTCCAGGACTTCTCCAGGGTGTCACCATCCTCTGGAACTCCCTGCCCCAACCCATCAGATTATCACCTACTCTCCTCTCCTTTAGGTGCACCCTGAAAACCCATCTCTTCAGGGAAGCCTACCCCACCCCCTGCTAACTTGCCGACCTCCTCCACTCTTCCTACCACTCCATCCCCCACAGCTATATCCTCCTGTGCCACCATCCCCTCCCTCCTAGATTGTAAGCTCGAAAGAGCAGGGCCCTCGATCCCCTCATGTTTTGCATTGTATTGGTATTGTTCTGTCACATGTTCTGTCCCCCTTTGTAATGTACAGCGCTGAGCGAACTATTGGCGCTTTATAAATACTGTATAATAATAATAATAATACTCTCTTACAATCACTATCCATGTCCTATCAGCTGCTAAAACTAATATTACTAAGTTATGGAACTCTACCAAATCTCCCTCCCTCCCTCTCCATGCTCATTTCAGATCTCAACATACAATGCGACATGGAAAGGAGAACGGCTCCCACCAATACCTCCTACCAAAAATTCAAACTCCAATGGTATCAATGGCTACAGAACCCGAACTGTACAGTAAAAGATTGACACAATTCCTCTGCAATCCTTAGACTTTTCACCCAAGACTGGTGCATATTTTCCCCTTCTCCTCCTACCCACCCCCGTCCCCGTCCCAATCCTTCCACACGCCCTCCTCCCCCTTTATGTAGCAACACCACCACCTCCATACGGTTCACACCGAGTATACCTCTCAGAACAACGCAAATCAGACATTGATTATCCTCAGCCAAATGGTGAGGAACGCACATCACATTATCGATTGTTCTATTTGACTGTGAACTGTATTTTTCTTGCTTTGCAACATTTCTATACCCTGTTGTTATACTAAAAAACTTCAATAAAATAATTGAAATCTCAATCCTGTATAATATTAATAACTTGCATCACCAAACTCCACCATACACGTCCCATCATACAGACTTCATCAGACCCATAGCAGAAACATGTTGGTGCTCATTAAAGTGAATTTAAAGCGAAACTAAACTGTATCTGAGCACCCCAAACCAAAAACACTATTTCATAAACTTTTTATATTTTTAATATTCAAAGCAAACTCCCCCTTCCATCCATGTCTCAATCCTTTATTTTGTTGAGAAATAACTTTGAAAGATGTCTCCCAGCATATCTTGCTGTAGCCATATTGAGTAAGTGCAGATGATTCATGCAGCATTTACTTCCTGGAATTCTTCTGCCCTTAGCTCGGGCATGCAGAGAGAGGGAAGCCCCTCCTCCCCTCATCCTCTGTGAAGATGCCTTGGATCTATGAAATCATTTGGGCCTAGGCCTGAAACCAGAAAGCAACTGAAGAAATGTGAAAAATGTTTAAATCAGGTAAATATAATCTGCCTTCCTATCTATTTGTATATGTTTCTGAATAAACCGAATGCTTGACATCATCAGAGTGTGACTTGAGCAGGGGCGGACTGACAACTCATGGGGCCCCCGGGCAATAGGGGATCATGGGGCCCCTGTGTCCTTGCCCAAAGTCAAAAAAGCCTATGAAAAAGGTACCAGGGGCATCTCATGGGGCCCCCTACTGACCTCGGGCCCTTGGGCAGTGCCCGAGTTTTCAAATGGTCAGTCCACCCCTGGACTTGAGTCTTGTATTGTGGCCTTTAATTTGAGAGTCTCCACATCCATATCTTGCTGCAGCCATCTTGAGTAAGGGCAGATGATTCATGTAGCATTTACTTCCTGCAATCCATCTGCCTTTAGCTCAGGCACGCTGGGTGTGCTAAGCAGAGAAATGCCTCCTCCTCTCCCGAAGACTCTTGGGATGTATGACATTTGTCTAGGCCTGGAAACCAGAAAGTAACTGAAGAAATGTAACCAAAGTAAATATGAATATACCTGCCTATTTCCTAATGCTAGCAGCGTAAGGATTACAAATAATCAATGTTGATTGAGAGAGTGAAGTTCTGCTTTAATGCCGGCAACAAAACACAATATATTTTTACAGTTCGAATGATTGCAACAAAGTAACATTAACCCTTTTGTTGCCAGGTCTGTCGTCGTCTGGATCTGACAGCGGAGGGTTTTATACACAATCTGGTGACTGCAGCTAACGGGATGGTGTATAAAACGGACAAGCAGACTCCTGCCTGTCAGGTAGAAACAGTCGGGCCACTGCACTGCCACCCGATTGCTTCCACAGCCCCCGGTAATGGTTCCCCCTGTGAGAACTCTCATCATGTATCCAGGTTGCCCATCTGCAGGCCTGGGGAGCATCATGCCAGTGGGTGAAGGGGAGAGAGGAGAGAGGGCGAATGTCAGCTCTCCTCCCCTTCTTGCTGTGACCCGGCGTGTATGATATCAATTCCGGGTCATGGGAGTCACTTTCCCCGGCTAGAACAGCCAGGGAGAAATGTGTTGTGATGCGATCTGCATTGCATTACATCCGGTGGAGCCCAGGGGAGACATGTAGGGTCTAGCAGAAATACTCCTATAGGACGGCAGCTGTGCGCAAAATCTCGTATATATATATATATATATATATATATACGTGATTTTGCATTTCCGGGTAGGGGACGCACGCGCCGCCATTCACGGCCACGGCTGTCAATCACCGGGTCCAGACCTGTGATTACTCGCCGGCACCCGGAGATTGCCGAGCATCTCCAATGGGGGGGAGAACTGTTTGTAAACAAAACAGTTCTCTCCCCTGTCAGTTCTTGCACACTGCTTTGTATGGCTGTGCATAGCAGAACCATGCAAAGCAGTGTGCTTACAGTGAAGCACATGGACACAGCACACAGTTAAACCTTTGATTGCCCCAGATGTTAACCCCTTCCATCCCAGTGTCATTAGTACAGTATTAGTGCTTTTTATTAGCACTGGTCACTGTATTGGTATCACTGGGGATGTCAGTGACACTAAGTCAGTTTCCCCCCCAGTGTCAGAATGTCTGCTGCAGACCCGCTATAAGTGACTTATCGCCACCATTACTAAAAAAAAATTTTTAAAAAGCCCAATATATATATACCGCCATTTGTAAACGCTATAACTTTCAAGTAAACCAATTAATTTACTCATACTGGGATTTTTTTTTTTAGCAAAGACATGTAGCAGAATATATTTTGGCCTAAATTTATGATGAAATTTGATTTTCTACTGGACATGTTCAATAGCAAAATGTCAAAAATATTGTTTTTTTCTCAAAATTATCGGTCTTCTTTTTTTACCACCGAAAGAAAGCTCCATTTGTGGGTAAAAATGACATAAATTTCATTTGAGTGCAGCGTTGCATGACCACGCAATTGTACGTTAAAGTAACGCAGTGCTGTAACCAGGGGCGGACTGACCATTTGGAAACTCGGGCACTGCCCGAGAGCCCGGGGTCAGTAGAGGGCCCCATGAGATGCCCCTGGTACCTTTTTCATAGGCTTTTTTGAGTTTGGGCAAGGACACAGGGTCCCCATGATCCCCTATTGCCCGGGGGCCCTGTGAGTTATCAGTCCGCCCCTGGCCGTAACACAGAAAATGGCCTGGTCAGGAATGGGGTAAATCCTCTGGAGGGCAAGTGGTTAAGAAAACCTGTCATCCAAAAATCATCATATAGGGGACTTTGTGTCTCCTATGTGATGAAAAAAAAAATTGAGACCCCCATCCCCACATATACGCACGTAAAAATGTAAATGCACAGGTCGGGGTGACTATGAGTGAAAATGTAAATTACAATACACGTGTTACATATCGCTGCACACGTTGGAAAAATAATTCTGGCACAAGATCCCTCCGTCACGCTAAACTGATGACCTGTAGGGGCTTTTGAAGCATCCCCTATAGAGAATATAGGGCACTGAAGTTTGTAGCCATTTCATAGGCGCACACAAATTTGAGGTTTGACATGTTGGGTATCTATTTACTCGGCGCCACCTCGTATTTTTTATTTTTTTAAAAATGTGGGTCATTTATTGCATTCTTTTGCCCTAAAGTTCACTTTAGTGTATTTTTTACCGAAATTTTGCATTTTCTAGACCTTTGCGGTAAGATCGCATGACATAAAAAATTGGAACTACCGCTATTTTATTCTCTACCGTGTTTGACAGGGGTGTATTTACCACAAGGCAAACAAGGCATTTGCCTAGGGTGGCATTTTTCAGAGGGGCAGCAGGAGGGACACATGCAGCATGGGGACCAGGAGGGATCTAAGAGAGGCTACGGGCTGCTTGACTCTCGTTCCCGGGGATGTCCAAAGCTGTGAAGGTGAGTTTCTTTCTCTCTCTCTCCAGGAGGGGAGTGGCTGGTGTATGGGCGGCGATGGTAGTGGAAGGCTCTCTCAGGTGGGGGGGGCAGGGGCAGGGGCGGACTGACAGCTCATGGGGCCCCCGGGCAATAGGGGATCATGGGGCCCCTGTGTCCTTGCCCAAACTCAAAAAAGCCTATGAAAAAGGTACCAGGGACATCTCATGGGGCCCCCTACTGACCCCGAGCCCTCGGGCAGTGCCCGAGTTTTCAAATGGTTAGTCCGCCCCTGGGCAGGGGTGTTGTTGGTCAATGTCAGGCTCCCTCCATGGGGGTGGGGTGTTGGTTTCTGTCAAGCTCTCTCTGGATGGGGGGGGCGGAATTTTGTGTTGCCTAGGGCAGCACAAAACCTAAATACACCACTGGTGCCTGATGTCAGAAACTATATAATATTTTGGGGGTTTTGTGTAATCTTCAGGCATAAAACGATTTTTTTAAACAGGGGTGCAAAAAATGCAAAAATGGCTCTGGCAGCGAAAGGAAGAGAACTTAGTTTGTAGGAGACCAAAAAACCTGAAGTCATATTTACTTATAAAAATTCATAACATAAGTGAAGAAATCAGTCAAACTGACATGATAACTACCTACAGACCTGTCTGGGTGAAAGCAAAGTTTTGAAGCATCCGTAAAATTGGGAAATCCTTAAAAAGTTCCTGTCTCTGATTGCCCTTCATGTATTTTGGGGCAATTTGGGCTGAATCTCCATCACAATCTACGGCACTCATTTATATTCCTGAAACCTTAGCATTTGTTTGTAAATGTCAAGGCTCTTTATAAAAGTCAACTTGCATTTGCTTGTGTATTTGTCATCAAAATCCTTAACAGTTCGGAGAATTTACAAATGCTGGATCATTTCATAAAGCACATCAAGGCTGGTTATTTAGCTGCTTTAAAAAGTAGTAGTTGGGTAGTAAAACATTTATACAGAAATAGGGGTTGTTAGAAAAACATGTATCAGGCCAAGGAGTGCGTAAAGCAGAGTTCCACCTGAAAAAAAATAAATACATAAAAGTCAGCAGCTACAAAAACTGTAGCTGCTGACTTAAAATACAGACACTTACCTGTCCCGGGGTCCAGCGGTGTCCTCACCACGACTGGTTTCACCGGCCGTCTTCTCTCCGTGGTGCCGGCATCTTCAGTGTGGGTACCCGGCTGTGATAGCTGGTGGCTTCGCAGCCGGGTGCCCACTGCGCATGCTCAAGAAGCTCTGCACTTTGTGAATGGTCCTGTAGTCTTCTGGGACCCGTCACGTGTCCCAGAAGACTATGGGGAGGGAGGGGGGAGGACAACGTACGCTTCCAATCGCCTAGGCAATCGCAGCAGAAGTGGGAGCGGGTACCTGTCAAATTCGGGTACCCCCTCCCCCCCCACTCCCCAAAGGTGCCAATCCTTAATGGGACAAAGGCTTAAAGCGGAACTTCCCCTTTTGGGTGGAGCTTCGCTTTAAGTCCACCTTCACCAAAGAACTGCCTATGCAGGTTAGGGGTGTCTGTAGATAAAAACAAACTGTGCAGCTTTGACTAAGGCCAGGTTCACATCTGTGCGGCCGTGGGGGCTGCGATTTGCACAGGCACGACGGCCCATTCATTTGAATGGACTCCCCTGCCCCAGGACACGCTGGGAAGAAGTCCCTGCACTACTTAGGAAATCGCACCCTGCACAGGAACTGAAGTTCCCAGTATGGTTGCGATTTCCAGAGTGGGCAGCATGCCATTAGAATTAATGGCACCCGCCCGCAGGTCCCTCATTCCACTATGTGAGTGGTGCGGCTGCAGGTATTTGTGCAGGTCCCGCAGCAGCACCACCAGGGGTGGACTGACAACTCATGGGGCCCCCGGGCAATAGGGGATCATGGGGCCCCTGTGTCCTTGCCCAAACTCAAAACAGCCTATGAAAAAGGTACCAGGGGCATCTCATGGGGGCCCCTACTGACCCGGGCCCTCAGGCAGTGCCCGAGTTTCCAAATGGTCAGTCCGCCCCTGGGCACCACCCGCACAGATGTGAACCAAACCTAAAATTGAATAATGTCCTTTCTATAGGTGTAGGCCATTTACATACCTTCTGAAGCCTGACTGGAATACTCCCAGGAGTTTGCTAAGTGAGGCCTACATGTTTCTGCTCACCTCCTCCATCTCAGGAGTGAGCTCTCAGATGCTGGGCTCAGGGCTACTGTATCAGGGGAGAGAGAGAGCATGTGAGGGGATCTGAATGAGAGAAAAAGCTCACTCCTGTGATGGTGGGGGTGAGCAGCAATGACTAGACCTCACTTAGCAACGTCCTAGCAATGTCCCAGGCAGGCCTTTTTTTTCAGCGGGAACATGGGAGAATGCAGTTCCAGCACTGAATGTACACTGCTCAGCATAAATTTTGTATCACACGGTTGAAGTTTATACATTTTATGTAGATAGAGTTTTATTTTAGTTTAAGCGGGACACAAATCTTTTTTTTTCTATTTTGTGTTTATGGTGATTGTATTCATATACATACTGCATGCAGCTAGATAGGTTTAGGCCAAGGGGAAACTTTGAAAATGTAAATCTTTAAGAACTTTGGCAATGCATTCGGATAACAAAGTAATACATGCAGTATATATATATTTAATAACGATATTGTCATTAAAAAAAAAAAAAAAAAAATATATATATATATATATATATATATATATATATACAGTGGGGCAAAAAAATATTTAGTCAGCCACCAATTGTGCAAGTCCTCCCACTTAAAAAGAGGAGAGAGGCCTGTAATTGGCATCATAGGTAGACATCAACTATGAGAGACAAAATGAGAAAAAAAATCCAGACAATCACATTGGCTGATATGGAAAGAATTTATTTGCAAATTATGGTGGAAAATAGGTATTTGGTCACCTACAAACAAGCAAGATTTCTGGCTCTCACAGACCTGTACCTTCTTCTTTAAGAAGCTCCTCTGTCCTGCACTCATTACCTGTATCAATGGCACCTGTTTGAACTTGTTATCAGTATAAAAGACACCTGTCCACAACCTCAAACAGTCACACTCCAAACTCCACTATGTTCTACCAAACAGTTCTATTTTGGGTTTCTTCTGACCATATGACATTCTCCCAATCCTCTTCTGGATCTTCCAAATGCTCTCTAGCAAACGGGCCCGGGCCCGGACATATACTGGCTTAAGCAGGGGGACACGTCTGGCACTGCAGGATCTGAGTCCCTTGTTACATTGGTCCCAGCTCTCTGCAGGTCATTCACTAGGCCCCCCCGTGTGGTCCTGGGATTTTTGCTCACCGTTCTTGTGATCATTTTGACCCCACGGGGTGAGATCTTGCGTGGAGCCCCAGATCGAGGGAGATTATCAGTGGTCTTGCATGTCTTCCATTTTCTAATTATTGCTCCCACAGTTGATTTGTTCACACCAAGCTGCTTGCCTATTGTAGATTCAGTCTTGCCAGCCTGGTGCAGGTCTACAATTTTGTTTCTGGTGTCCTTTGACAGCTCTTTGATCTTCACCATAGTAGCCCGGCGGGTCAGGAAAAGGGGGGCGGACAAGTGCCCCCCCTCCTGAACCATACCAAGCCACATGCCCTCCCTCTTGTGATGTTATTATGAGCTGTGATTATTAGGGCACAGTGCATTCTGGGGCGTGGCGGGCAGACAGCTTGCCAAACGCCCTTGCCGTTTGTGTGTTCGCCGAACACACGAAAAAGGCCAATGTTCAAGTTGAACAATAATACTCACCTGTAGAATTTATATGAATGTTGCCTCTTTTATTTTTCTAATTAAACAGTATAGTAGAAATCTGCTTGGGTCTTTTATTTTTAAAAATGCAAGGAGATCCCTCAGTGCTGGTTTTACCAGGCCTAAGAGTTGTCATTCTCAATTTTTCTGATAGCCATGCCTGCCTGCCTACACTTGTAACTACAATAGTTGTCTATGATATTCACTAACTGAATGGTTAGTCTTTAGTCTACGGAGTGCTGTGAACAGTGTGAAGGGCTCTTACTTCTAGGGGTACTGTACCTTGGTTGGAGGCTGAACTGAAGAGAGGGCTTCCCTTGCTGCTCTGGTCTGAGCACCTCTGAAGGTGATGACAGAGGTACAAGGCTCGAAAAAGCACGGGTATCAGAAGCTTTGTAGCAGATAACTGCCAGGTTCAGAGACGTAGTCAAGATGAGCCAGCGTCAGATATGATGAGGTAGAAGCATGGTCAGGTAGCAGGCCGGGGTCAATACCAAAGAAGCAGGCAGAGTGAGGTCCAGTAACAGGTTGAGGTTAGATCTAGGGAAGCAGGAAGAGAATATTTAGAGGCAAGCCGAGGTCAGTATCTAATCCACGGAGCAAGGTCAGGAACTAGCCAGGTCAGCTACGGAGATCAGTCATCATAAGCAGGAACACAGGAAAAAATAGGCAGCTTGGCGCCAATGCGTGTGGTCATGTGCGCCAATGCTCCTATGTGTCAGTACATGCTGGATATTAGTGTGCTGATACATGTGCACGAGCATTAGCTGCACGGGAATTAGCAATAACAGTAGCTGATCTAGTATTAGTCCTTCGACGAGATATTAGTTCATGCATGATCAGATCCTAGTCTGCCAAAGCTATCCCGTCACAAAGCCATCACTGTTCACCGCCGAAGCACACACCGCCCCACAACCACACGCACACATGCCCCAGTGGGGAATGACTCAGGCACTATAGAGTGATGATGATTGATAGTGAGCAGTGATGGCTTGCTGGTGAGATAGCTCAGGTGGGTTTGGACTAGGATCTGAAAATGCCTGAGGTCATTTCTGGTCTCCAGCTGCCATTGTGCTGTGCTGGGCTTCTAGTGTATCCCTGCAACCCTAAGGAGGAATGGGCTGCCTCCAGGAATGCCTGACCTCAGTTTATTCATCACTATATATGCTCCAAGACTGAGGCTTTCATAAGTTAGGTATCACACTATACAGATGGGCCTTGATGAGACAGTGTGAAATTCCACAGAGCAGCCCCGAACCTCCTCTTCTCAGGTCCTCTGCCACCACTCCTGGCTCCTCCTCTTCTGAATGTGCCCCCATAGCAAGCCAATTGGTGAGAGGGATAATATGATTTTGGGGTCAATGGGAGGGGACCACATGTGTAGTGGTGGTGGGCCCAAGTAGTGTTGTGGAAGGGAAACGGGGAAGACTTGGTCCTCTAACCTCTGGCTCTCCTAAAGCCAACCAGTGTTCTGCTAATACTGTTAGATTTAAATCAAGCTTAGTAGAGATCATGGTACCCTTTAATTCCTTTACCTTCTTCTAGAAATTTAAAGTAAAGAAAAGCCCATTGACCACCAACTCTAAAGCGATGTTTTGAGATGCAGAAGCCATTGTCAGATTTATAAGGGGGCAAAAGGGGCAACTGCTCTGGGCCCCCCTTGACAAAAGGGGCCCCCCGTCTATACAAAAATAATATAAAACAATATAAAAAATAGTATAAAAAAACAAATAATATAATAATATAAAATATATAATAATAAAAAAGTATGTTCTTTTATTAAATGTATTTTGAGAAGTTATATTTTGTCTGCTGTCATCTGTAAAAGTTTTTACTCTGGACTAGTATATTGTATATTTTTCAAAAATGAATTTTGGCAGCTCAAGCGAACCACACATAGTGAAAGTGCAAAATCTGGTACAGTTGTGCATGGTAGCCAATCAGCTTCTAACTTCAGCTCGTTCATTCAAGCTTGGGCAATAAATTCTGGAAGTTGATTGGTTTCTATGCAGAGCTGCACCAGATTTTTCACTCTCCAGTTTTAGTAAATCAACCCCATGGAGTGTTTACACTCTTAAAGTAGAGCTCCACCCAAAGGAGGAAGTTCCGCTTTAATGCTTTGTCTCCCCCCCCGCTCCCCATTGAGGATTGGCACCTTTGGGGAGTGGGGGGGGAGTGGGTACCCGAATTTGACAGGCAGGTACCCGCTCCAAATTCCACTGCTATCGCCTAGGCGATCGGAATCGGAAGTTGTCCTCTGTCCCCGTAGTCTTCTGGGACACATGACAGGTCCCAGAAGACTACGGAGCAATTCACAAAGAGCAGCACTTCTCACGCATGCACAGTGGGCACCCAGCTGTGAAGCCGGGTGCTGTCACAGCTGGGTGCCCACACTAAAGATGCTGGTGCCAGGAAGCAGGAGCGGACTGACAACTCATGGGGCCCCCGGGCAATAGGGGATCATGGGGCCCCTGTTTCCTTGCCTAAATTCAAAAAAGCCTATGACAAAGGTACCAGGGGCATCTCATGGGGCCCCCTACTGGCCCCGGGCTCTCGGGCAGTGCCCGAGTTTCCAAATGGTCAGTCCGCCCCTGCCAGGGAGAGAAGACTGCCAGTGAAACCAGCCATGGTGACACCACTGGACCAAGGGACAGGTAAGTGGCTGTATTTTAAAAGTCAGTAGCTACAGTTTTTGTAGCTGCTGACTTTTATTATTTTTTTTCAGCTGGAATTCTGATTTAAAGAAGGTGTCCTATGATTACATGCATGACCTCAGAATCATGCTGTGTCATAAGCAAACCCTGTGTATGAGGGGCCCCCCGAACCTGAGGTGCCCCAGGTCCCCCAAGGTCTAAATCTGGCCTTGATAGAAGCGAAGCTGCTAGTGGAGTGGAGTTTTAATTTTCTGCACATCTCTAGTTACAATTGCTCCACTCTGAATCCAAAAGCATTTGAACAAGGCAATCCAGTTTTCCATTTTTTTTTTTTGCATCTCTAATAAATGAATCTGTATCTCGCATTTCTTCATATTTTTTCCATGCAGTGGACACTTCAGAAGAAGCTGCCGCTTTAAAGCAAAAAAAAAAAATCTCTGTATTTATATGCAGAATGAGTTTTTTTTTTTTTTTTGACCATGCAACAAATGTACGTCTTCATCTCCTCATTTTCACTTTTCTCTATGAATATTTTAAAACCCTGATGTCCTCCTGACCATGTGGGTTTTAAGCAAAGACTTATCGCAGCGTAAAACACCCTGGTTTTTTATCCTCTAGCTGAGGGGTTCTTTATCCCTTTTCCAGGGTGTCATTTCAAATGCGATGCCAAAAGCGTAGACTTGGCAAGGTTTGAGATATAATTTGCAATCTGCAGTGTTTTGCTGGCTAGCCCCGCATCTGCCCCCCAAATGCACCCCTCCCTCCCTCTCTCTCTTTTTTTTTAACCAGTCTGCTTGGTATGTCAATAGGGGGCATCCCTCATCTGTCTAAGAGAAAAATAGCATACTAATTAGAATTCTATTTGCCAGAAGCTTCAGAGTTTTCATGCTTATAGGTTTTCAGCTTCTTTTGTTTGAATTAAATTGCCAACTTTGTTGTGGTATACACCTCCTTTTCTTTTCTTTTTTCTCTTCTTCCTCTTCCATTTTTTTTTTTAAGGAAAATAAAAGTATTCTTATTGATTGTGAAATGGAAGCTATCTTTTAGCTGCGACACATTAGGGCTATGCTATAAGACATTGTTCATGTTTTTCGGTAGGTATTGAGCCTACGTGGCCACGTTATTTTAGATGCGCGGTTAACTGGCAGGACAATGAGAATGCCTTCTCGGTCTTTGCCGTTATTCTAATTCCGGGGGATACCTGAAACACATTCGCCAAGCTTACAGACAGATGGTTCAGGCTTGGATAAATATCATTAGTGTGAGATCAGAGAGGCATCATACGAAATCCTATTTCTATTTTTTTTTTTTTTAATTCTAGAAACCTCCCCTTTTGCAGGGGAGGGAAAAATATGTCAAAAATTGTCATATTTTGCTCTAATTTGTTTTCATGGCCCTGTAAAGGTTTTTGATTTCCCCCATTATTAAAATGTCACAATTAACTACAGCTTTCTTCTCCATATTACCAGAGTTGGGATTAAACATACTTGAAAGGTAAATCACGTCATTGGAATCTCTGGGGACAGATCCACCAAATGCTAATATTATTTTGTATTGAGAAGCACCATTTTTTTCTTTTCGTAAACCTGACAAGAATCCGATCATATGCTGGTAAAGTGATTGTAAATGCTCCAATTTTTTAAAATTAAAACAACCAACTTTTCATGCTTACCTGCTCTGTGCAGTGGTTTTGCACAGAACATCCCTAATTCTCCTCTTCTGTGGTCCCTTGCTGGTGTGCCCAGCTACCCCACCTCCGCTGAGTGCCCCCATAGCAAGGTGCTTGCTATGGGGGCACTAATGCAGGCTCACTCCCAAGTCTTGCTCTGTGTGTCCATTGACACACAGAGCATGGCTCACATCCACACCCGCTTCCTCCTCACTGGCTGTGATTGAGAACGGTACAAAGAAATGGTCACTGCGCCAATCTCTAACTGGCCTTCACAGCAAAGAGCACATGGAAGGGCGATGCGTGTCAAATAATAAAAGAGAAAAATTCCCAATTCAACATACCTACCAACCTGAAAGCAACTGAATTGTCCTGTCTAACAGTTTGCATTAAAAACAGGGGTTTAGTTTGCACACATTTGCAAATACACTACATTGCCAAAAGTATTGGGACATCCAGGGGCAGACTGACCATTTGGAAACTCGGGCACTGCCCGAGGGCCCGGGGTCAATAGGGGGCCCCATAAAATGCCCCTGGTACCTTTTTCATAGGCTTTTTTGAGTTTGGGCAAAAACACAGGGGCCCCATCATCCCCTATTGCTCGGGGGCCCCATGAGTTGTCAGTCCGCCCCTGGGGACATCCCTCCAAATCATTGGATTCAGGTGTTCCAATCCCCTCCATGGACACAGGTGTATACAATCAAGCCCCTAGGCATGCAGACTGCTTCTACAAACATTGGTGAAAGAATGGGTCGCTCTCAGGAGCTCAGTGACTCCAAGCGTGGTACCATGATAGGTTGCCACCTGTGCAATAAGTCCATCCGTGACATCTCCTGGCTACTAAATATTCCACGCTCAACTGTTAGTGGTATTGTAACAAAGTGGAAGCAACTGGGAACAACAGCAACTCAGCCACCAAGTGGTAGGCCACATCACATGACAGAGCGGGGTCAGCGCATGCTGAAGTGGACTGTGCTCAGAAGTCACCAACTGTCTGCAGAGTCAATAGCTAAAGACCTCCAAACTTGGTGTGGCCTTCAGATTAGCACAGCAATAGTACGTAGAGAGCTTCATGGAATGGGTTTCCATGGCTGAGCAGCTGCATCCAAGCCTTACATCACCAAGTGCAATGCAAAGTGAAGTATGCAGTGGTGTAAAGCACGCCACCACTGGACTCTAGTGCCAAGTGTATAGTTTGGTGGAGGGGGGATTCTGGTGTGGGGTTGTTTTTCAGGGGTTGGGCTTGGTCCCCTAGTTCCAGTGAAGGGAAGTGTTAGGGCATCAGTGTACCAAGACATTTTGGACAATTTCATGCTCCCAACTTAATGCTCACACCTTATAATCTTGGCAGATATACTATAGGGGTTTTACTGAAGCTCTAGTGCCCAGCCTGCAGCCCGAGGTATATGATGTATATGATATGATGGCATTTGGTATGATGTGCGGCCCTCGGATCTCAACAGTCTGTAGTGGGAACATTGAACAGAGTAATAGCATTGATCTCTACTAACATGTTCCCAGTTTTGCATTGTCTTCTGCAGCATATCCATGCATCAGACTGGATGTCGCTCCACTTCCTTAAACTGATCCTCTCTAAAACCAAGTTTCTTGTCTTCCCCCCAGCCCGGACATCACCCCCCATTGACTTCTCCGTCACATCCAACAATGCCACCATCAAACCCGCCCCGCAGGCCAGAGTACTTGGTGTCATTCTGGACTCCAACCTATCCTTCCAGCCCCAAGTCCAATCTTTAACAATCTCATGCAGACTCCACCTCCGCAACATCGCCAAAATCCGCACGTTCCTAACCCCAGAAACCACTAAACAGCTCATCCACTCCCTCATCATATCACGACTCGACTACTGCAACTCCCTCCTCACTGGCCTGCCTCGCCGCTGGCTATCCCCGCTTCAGTCGATCCTGAATACGGCTGCCAGACTCATTCATCTTTCCAACCGTTCCGTTTCCGCCACCCCCCTCTGCCAATCCCTCCACTGGCTTCCGATTGCGCAACGGATCAAATTCAAAATCCTAACACTGACGTACAAAGCCGTCCACCATACTGCCCCGAACTACATCACCGACCTAATATCCAAGTACCACCCAAAACGCACTCTCCGCTCCTCACAAGACCTCCTTCTCTCTAGTTCCCTGGTCTCCTCCTCCCATGCCCGCCTCCAGGACTTCTCCAGGGTGTCACCCATCCTCTGGAACTCCCTGCCCCAACCCATCAGATTATCACCTACTCTCCTCTCCTTTAGGCGCACCCTGAAAACCCATCTCTCCAGGGAAGCCTACCCCACCCCCTGCTAACTTGCCGACCTCCTCCATTCTTCCTACCACTCCATCCCCCACAGCTATCTCCTCCTGTGCCACCATCCCCTCCCTCCTAGATTGTAAGCTGGAAAGAGCAGGACCCTCAATCCCCTCATGTTTTGCATTGTATGGTATTGTTCTGTCACATGTTCTGTCCCCCTTTGTAATGTACAGCGCTGAGAGAACCATTGGCGCTTTATAAATACTGTATAATAATAATAATAATATCCCCACCAAATGATGTATTCTGCCCACACTCTCTGACCCTCATTTCCTCTATTACATCTGCAGTTTCTGAAAGTATTATCAACCATTATGTACAGTATATTGAACATTATGTGTGGCCCTTTGGTGATGCCGCATTTGAGGCCCTCTTTAGCTCAAAGGTTGACAGTCTTTGCTTCAAAGGCAAGTAGGCCATTCACTTTGCAAGGGGACTGTCCCAGAGCTTAGTAAATGAGGTCAAGCTCTCCTTACTTTCATCATCCAATCACGTGCTAACAATACTTTTTTCTGTAATCTGATTGGGTATTTTTCCAAAGGGAATTTGCCCCACATTCACTTAAAGGGAAGGGAAAATTCCCTTCGAAAGTGTTAATTCACTCCTAAGGGGAACAACCTATTTGTCTTTAGTAAACCTACCCCATAGTATACCAGCCCTGAATATGGAGAGTTTGCTCCCTGTTAATGTTTAAAGTTCTGTTTTTCTATTTTTAATAAAGTGCTCACTTTGGAAGGGAATTGTCCCAGAGTTTAGTGAATCAGGTAAAGTGCTGCTGATTTACGTCATCCAATAGTGTGCAAGCAAAAATACTGTTTTTTTTTATTTTTTTTGGGGGGAGGGGTTTGCACATAATTGGATATTCTTTGCAAAGACAATTTTTAGCATATTCTTTAACCACTTCCAGTCCGGACACTTTTACCCCCTTCCTGTCCAGGCCAATTTTCAGCTTTCTGCGCTATCACACTTTGAATGACAATTGCGCGGTCATGCAACACTCTACCCATATGAATTTTTTACCATTTTTTTGAGACAGATAAAGCTTTATTTTGGTGGTATTTATTCACTGCTGGGATTTTTATTTTTTTTGCTATGTAAATGAAAAATCCAAAAATTTGGAAAAAAAGTGTTTTTCTTATAACATTTTGCAAATAAATAATATTTCATAAATCTTGGCCAAAATGTATTCCGTTATCTTTTTAGTAAAAAAAAAATAAGCCAAATTAGTTTATAACCAAAAACTATAATTTTTTAAAAAAATTTTACAATTTTATTTTATATTATTATTTATGTTTTGTTTTTTGTTTTTTTTTACATACTGTCACCCTATCAGTACAGTGTCACCATGGTGACACTGCACTACTTGTGGGGGGTGATGAAGATTTTTTTTTTTTGTACACTGATTGCTTTTACACCCATATAGGATGTAAAAGCAATCATTTCTCCTTCTCTCTGTCTGCATTCTTGCAGCCATTGAGAACTACTGTGTAAGCTGTGATTGGTCACAGCTTGTCACATGGTACAAGGCTGTTGTGAATAGCCTTGTACCATGTGACCTCTGTGATCATTCACAGATTTCACAAGTAGTAAGCAATGATGTCACAAGTGCCGGACGGGAGGTGGTTAAAGTGGTTGTAAATCTCAGACATGAAATTTGAGCAAAGCACATATTTCTATAGTGTTTACTTGCCTCTTTCCAAAGCACTCCAAAGTGTCATTTCTTTCTGCTGTCACTTTGCACAAGTTTTCCTGGCACCAAGAGAAAAAAGGTGACAGGGGAAGTATCTCCAACACACAGCCTATGATTGACAGCAACAGCTCTGTTCTTGTGTGATGTTTGAAGGGGAGGGGGGGGATGTCCCTTCTCTCTCAGAGCTCATGTACGGTGTGTAACAGCAGTTCCTCACCCCCTGCTTTGTGAGTCTGTGAAAAAATCCTTTTCATCTCTGAGTTTTACAAGGATGTAGAGGATAAATGGTTGGAGATAAACAAGTACAACTTGTATAAGATGTTTTCTTATCATCTGTGACCACTTCATTGGGTATATGTAAGGGTTTACAACCACTTTAAGCTTAGGGTAAATTCAGGGGTGGACTGACAACTCATGGGGCCCCCGGGCATTAGAGGATCATGGGGCCCCTGTGTCCTTGCCCAAACTCAAAAAAGTCTATGAAAAAGGTACCAGGGGCATCTCATGGGGCCCCCTACTGACCCCGGGCCCTCGGGCAGTGCCCAAATTTCCAAATGGTCAGTCCGCCCCTGGGTAATTTATCTCACAAAGTGCAAGGTAGACAGCCTATTTGCCTTTAGTAAATCAGTCCCTATATGTTCAGGACTGGCAATGACATGTCATAAACATCGCCCTAGCTTCTGCAGACACAAGGGGGTTTATTTACTAAAGCTGGAGAGTCCAAAATCAGACTCCCTTCTGCATAGAAACCAATCAGCTTCCAGGTTTCATTGCCAAAGCTTCATTGAACAAGCTGAGGTTAGAAGCTGATTGGTTTCTATGCAGAAGGGAGTCTGATTTTGGACTCTCCAGCTTTAGTAAATAAACCCCAATGTTAAGGTTGTTCCAGTGATCCTAATTTAAAAATCCACCTATCTTTTTAAGGGTAACCTATATTGTATTTGCATACTTAGTACATTCTTGTTCTATCAAATTGTCTTTATTGTACTAAAAATGCAGATTATAAGGTTCTCCCTCTAATGGGTATCTGTAGACAATACCGGGATAGGGTCAGCCAATGCCCAGGGCAAGGTTACAGACTTGTGCCCCCATCCCCCACTGTTAATCCAAGCCGTAGAATGGGTGTACCACCCTGCATCTATTCTTTGCCCCCTTGCTTCTCTGTGCCCAGGGCAGCTTCCCCTCCTGCCCACCCCTTGTCCGATCCCTGTCAGGTATGCAGTCAGCATCCCAGTTTAAAGAGACCGTATCACTTTACAATGAATAAGTCTCTTGCTAGCCCACTCCCTGCCACTCTCTGGTCTTGTTTAAACTAGCAGTTGGCGGTGGGGTGGCAAGAGACTCTGTCAAACCATCTTGCATTGAGAAAGTGGCAGATTCTCTTTCACACTAAGGCAAAGCATAAGCTACAAAGAAAATGCATTGTTTTCAACATCTGATCATACAGCACTCAGAAAAGAGGAACAGAAAAGAACAGTCACTGTGCCGTATTATTAGGCTACCTGCAGACACTAATTGGAGGCCGTTCATGTATGATCATGTATGTATAATTCAACTACCAAAGGAATTTTCCCCAAACATGCAAATACAAATTAACAGAAGGTGCATGTTTGTGCCTGTAGAGGAGCAACTTTCTCCACAGAAAAGCTTCAGTTGTGGAATTTGCAGAAAATTCATGACAATCATATAGACTGTCCAGAGTGTCCAGATCAGGAGAAATTGGTCCTATGTCGGCAGGAAACTTAATCAATGTTTAAATAATTAGCTAATTAGCAAAAGCAAACATGGTTTATCGGTGAATATAATATATATATATATACATACATATATATATATATATATATATATATATATATATATATTTTATGGCTTAAAAAAAATATATATTTTTTTTTTTTCTTTTAAATATGGTTCCCCACCACCCCCCACTGACTTCTCCATCATGTCCAACAACGCCACCATCAAACCCGCCCCGCAGGCCAGAGTACTTGGTGTCATTCTGGACTCCAACCTATCCTTCCAGCCCCAAGTCCAATCTTTAACAAACTCGTGCAGACTCCACCTCCGCAACATCGCCAAAATCCGCACGTTCCTAACCCCAGAAACCACTAAACAGCTCATCTACTCCCACATCATATCACGACTCGACTACTGCAACTCCCTCCTCACTGGCCTGCCTCGCCGCTGGCTATCCCCGCTTCAGTCGATCCTGAATACGGCTGCCAGACTCATTCACCTTTCCAACCGCTCCGTATCCACCACCCCCCTCTGCCAATCCCTCCACTGGCTTCCAATTGCGCAACGGATCAAATTCAAAATCCTAACACTGACGTACAAAGCCGTCCACCATACTGCCCCGAACTACATCACCGACCTAATATCCAAGTACCACCCAACACGCACACTCCGCTCCTCACAAGACCTCCTTCTCTCTAGTTTCCTGGTCTCCTCCTCCCATGCCTGCCTCCAGGACTTCTCCAGGGTGTCACCCATCCTCTGGAACTCCCTGCCCCAACCCATCAGATTATCACCTACTCTCCTCTCCTTTAGGCACACCATGAAAACCCATCTCTTCAGGGAAGCCTACCCCACCCCCTGCTAACTTGCCGACCTCCTCCACTCTTCCTACCACTCCATCCCCCACAGCTATCTCCTCCTGTGCCACCATCCCCTCCCTCCTAGATTGTAAGCTCGAAAGAGCAGGGCCCTCGATCCCCTCATGTTTTGCATTGTATTGGTATTGTTCTGTCACATGTTCTGTCCCCCTTTGTAATGTACAGTGCTGAGCAAACCATTGGCGCTTTATAAATACTGTATAATAATAATAATAATAATAAATTTATTTATTTTTCACTTATTTTACCTTGTTTGTTTTACAATACAGTCATAACATATGTTTCCCCTAATAAGGTAACAAGGCAATAGAAAGATTTATGCTGCTATGAATAATGACTATTAATGTACATTTCACATTGCTCTTTACTAATAATATATACCTGACAGTTGATGGCAAATGATGCTTGATTGCTTCAATCAGATTGGCATATCTTTTCCATTCTCTAAGTATCAGAATGTGGGTGGCACAATTACAGGTCATCATTTGGGTAGTCAGATTCATGTCATTACACAGAATATCAGATAATATGGGAACGTAGAGTTTCATAGAATAGAAGATAAAATAATTAAATGTATTTTATTTGTATGAGCCTGCTATAAAGCAGTGCGGGAAGCAAGGTGTGGATCTGTGGGATATCATAATGCCATATGTTGTTCTTTGGTCTGAGTGTTTGGGAGGCTGCTATTTTTGTACTTGGTTCTTCTAAATTGAAAGATGACTTCATTCCATTTTACTTTGTGTTGCTTCATCAAGAACAGTTTTGAGGTTTGTCATCAAAATATTCCTAAAATGTTACCATAACATCAGATAATTTAGATTGGCCAAACTCCAAAGTACACTCTTAGGGGTTCCTACCAAATATAAGACATATCCTGATAATGAGGGCTCATTTAGACTTTTGGTTGGGTGGGAAGTCATTAAAAACATGTTGTTATAGTAGCATGTCTTCTACACCTGAATTCTTTACCTAGACGGAGATACCATCTAGTTGGGGACTGGCCTTCCTAAGGCAGAGACATCAGAAACTGATTTTGACCTTCTACCCCCCATTTTCTTCTCCTTGGTTTCCCAGTTATCCCCCCGCCCCATCCCTTCTCCTAAATTTCTCTCTTGTTCATGGGAAATTTGGCAGGACCCTCTCTTTTCCCCCTGGCAGTGCATACTTCTTTTTTTTACCAGTGGACTCCCTATACAGGGTCTCTCAGTGGGATAGATGAGCTGAAAATCCAGCTTGTCTCCCACGGTGGGCCAATAGATTAGGACTGTAAATGAGATCATGAAAATGGAGGAACTTACCCTGTCTCTCAGGAAACAAGCAGACCGCTTTTGTGAGACATGGTTCTATTAGATTCAATTTCTCTGATAAATGCAAAGAACTGTTGGGGGCTAGCCTTCCCTAGGCAGAGGCATTGGAGACAAGTTTTTATTTTCTCCCCCCACTTTTATCCCATCACCCTCATATCTTCTCTTAAGTTTCCCCATTTTTCCCCCACCCCCATCACTTCTCCTAAGTGTCCGCCAGGGGGAAAAAGAGAGGGTCCTGTCAAATTTCCCACGAACAAGAGAGAAACTTAGGAGAAGGGATGGGGTGGGGGGATAACTGGGAAACCAAGGAGAAGAAAATGGGGGGTAGAAGGTGAAAATCGGTCTCTGATGCCTCTGCCTTAGGAAGGCCAGTCCCCAACTAGACAGTATCTCCGTCTAGGTAAAGAACAAAGTAAAAGTCCACCTTGTCTCCCATGAAAGTTCAGTGGATTAAGATAGTAATGAGATCATGCAAACAGAGGAACTTACTCTGTCCCTCAGGAAACAAGAGGACCAGTTTCGTAAGACATGGCTCTTTTTGACCCAATTCAAATTCTCAGAAACTTGCAAAGAATAGTTGGGGACTAGCCTTTCCTAGACAGAGGCATCGGAGACTAGTTTTCACTTTCTTGCCCAATTTTGTTCCCTCCACCCTCTCCCCTATTATCCCCCTGTCCTATCCCTTCTCTTAAAATTCTCCCTTGTTTATTGGAAAATTTGGCTTGACCCTCTTTTTCCCCACTGGTGGTATATACTTCTTTTTTTTTTACTGGTGGATGCCATATACCAGGTCTCTCTTGGGGACAGATGAGGTAAAAGTCCAGCATCTCTCCCAAGGTAGGTCAAATGACTAAGAAAGTAAATGAGATCATGAAAATGGGGGAACTTGCCCTGTCTCAGTAAACAAGCAGGCTGCTTTCGTAAGACATGGTTCTATTGAACCTAATTCAAATTCTCTGATAAATACAAAGAGTTGTTGGGGACTATCCTTCCCTAGGAAAAAGCATCAGAGACCAGTTTTCACTTTCTTCTCCCATTATGTTTCCCTTCGCCCCCATCCCTGATCCTAAGTCTCCCCTTACCACATAACCCTCATCCCTTTTCCTAAGAGTCCCCCTTCTTTTGGGAAAATTTGTAAGAGTCGTCTTTTTTCCCTGCCGGTGACACATACTTCTTTTTCATCCACGTCCCTATACCAAGTTTCGCTTCGGGTGATTCATCTACAATAGTTTCCTGACAGTAATGACGCTGTAATGCTGTCTCAGATGAGATATATTATTATTATTATACAGTATTTATAAAGCGCCAATAGTTTGCTCAGCGCTGTACATTACAAAGGGGGACAAAACATGTGACAGAACAACAACAATACAATGCAAAACATGAGGGGATCGAGGGCCCTGCTCTTTCAAGTTTACAATCTAGAAGGGAGATGATGGTGGCACAGGAGGAGATAGCTGTGGGGGATGGGGTGGTAGGAAGAGTGGAGGAGGTTGGCAAGTTAGCAGGGGGTGGGGTAGGCTTCCCTGAAGAGATGGGTTTTCAGGGTGCGCCTAAAGGAGAGGACAGTAGTTGATAATCTGATGGGTTGGGGAACGGAGTTCCAGAGGATGGGTGACACCCTGGAGAAGTCCTGGAGGCAGGCATGGGAAGAGGAGACCAGGGAACTAGAGAGAAGAAGGTCTTGTGAGGAGCAGAGTGTGCGTGTTGGGTGGTACTTGGATATTAGGTCAGTGATGTAGTTTGGGGCAGTATTATATGAACCAATTTACACTGCGACCCTAGGTGGAAGTTCAGTCCAACAATGACTATACTTAAATCTACTCCCAACCCCATTCTAAGCCTATTCTTTCTACCCTGCGAAAGGAAAATCTGTATACTTACTTATTCCAGTCCAGTCACATGGTCTTCAAACACATACAGGGAGCAAAGACTACCAACTTAAGGCTAAACAATAGGTGGAGAAGGCCATTCACAAGCTGTGGTCAGGATGCAAATTTAACCCAACATGCCGAGTTGACAGGCAACAGTACATGTCAAATCTAGTCATTCAAGTCAATGAGACTACAATGCAAGTGCTTATTTTGGAGTTGCACCGCATTAGCCCCATTGTCACGGCTGGAAGCAAAAAAACTGAAAGGCATTCAAGAGATATCAGGATCACCTTCTGAACATCTGGCAATGGCTGCTTACCTGCACTCTAAGGGCTTGTTCACCCTTGGACCCATGGACATCTGCTGTTCTGACAAGTAATCCATGCTCAGATTGCTTTTCAGTGGTGATTAACAGGCAGTAAGGAAGCGATACAGTATGTCAACTGCTCACCACCCGATTTAACCCCATAATTGGCACACTACTGTCTGTTTATCCAGGAAATATTGCAATTATGATTAACTCAGAGAGTTGCAGTGCAGACCCATAGAACTAGTCATTTTCGGAGGTGGCACTGCTGGCCAAAACCAACATGCTGTTACCCCCTTGCTGACCAGGACATTTTTTGCCATACCGCACTGCGTTACTTTATCTGAGAATTGTGCAGTCATGCAACACTATACCAAAATGAAATGTATATAATTTTTTCACACAAATAGAGCTTTCTTTTGCTGATATTTGTTCACCACTGGGGTTTTTATTTTTTTTGCTTAAAATGAAAAATGACCAGCAATTTGAAAAAAAAAAAACAATATTTTTTACTTTCTGTTATAAAATATATCCAATAAAAAAATTTAAAAAGTATAATTTCTTTATAAATTTAGGCCAACATGTATTCTGCTACATTTTTGGTAAAAAAGAATCCCACTAAGTGCATATTGATTGGTTTGTGTCTAAAGTTATAGAGTCTACAAACTATGGCATATATACTGAAATGTTGATTTATTTTTATTTATTTTTTAATACTAGTAATGGGAACCAGTGATGTTAATGCAGTGATCAGTGCTAATAATATACACCAACACTGTACTAATGAAAGTGGATGGGAAGGGGTTAAGAAGGAAGGGGGTAATCACAGTGTTAAATGTATGCCTAAACAGAGCTTTGTTTGTGTACAGTGTGCTGATTTTACTAGAGGAGTAGCCAGTTTTTATTCCCTGCTTTCCAGGGAAACAAAAACCAGCACATCCCCACTGACAGGGCAGAGCTCTGTATTGTTTAAATACAAAGAGCTCTGTCCTGTCCTCTGTTGCGCTGGTCACTGGGTCTCAATCATCAGTCATTGGCTGAGACCCACTGATCAGCTTGTGCTGTGTCTATTCACAGCACAGCCAGGGCTGCGTGCACTCGTGTCTGCTACCCAGAAGAGCTGGATCATGTACAGGAAAGCTGCCTTGCCCCCGTACATCTAAGTGATGCGGTTGGCAAGCGGTTAAAGAGATTGTAAAGGCAAATTTTTTTTAAAAGATAACAAACGTGTTACACTTACCTGCTCTGTGCAATGGTTTTGCACAGAGCAGCCCTAATCCTCCTCTTCTAAGGTCTTCCTGTTGGCTCTTCTCCCCTGCTGAGTGCCCCCATTGTAAGCCACTTGCTATGGGGGCACTCATGCTTGCTCACTTCCAAACCTTGCTCTGTGTGTCCATAAGACACGCAGACCATGATTCAGCCCCGCCCCCTGATCCCTCCTCACTGGCTGTGATTTACAAGATCTGAAGACTCATGCTGCTGTGTCTGAGCCAATGAGGAGAGAGAGACCCAAGGAAGCCAATGCTCTCATGCACATCACTGCATTGGGAGATCAGGCTCAAGTTTAGTATTCGTGGAGGGGGGATGGTGGACTGCACACTGAAAGTTTTTTACTTTCATGCATAGTATGTATGAAGTTCAAAACCCTTCAGGCTTTTGCAGCCTCAATTCTGTGCATGTGTACAGCCTTAAGCAACTGTATATATGTATGGTATTCAGGCATGTGGTTACCAGTAAAACCATGGCTCAACTGCCTGGTTTTACTGCCCCCCAACTGCACGTGTGAACAAAGCCTAAAAAGTAATCCACTGCAGATCACTTTTCAGAGCACTAGCTTGATGATGTGCTATTAGGACTTTGGAATATTTGTGAATATTTAAGGATAGTATGACCTGAGAACTTTTTTTACTATGCAAAATTATGAGTGTTGTTAAAAGAAAGCTTTATGAAAGTAGTTTACAGCAGTGGTAAGCTCAGGCTTTTAAGTTGTACCCAGGGGCGGACTGACAACTCATGGGGCCCCCAGGCAATAGGAGATCATGGGGCCCCTGTGTCCTCACCCACACTCAAAACCACACCCAAAAAAGCCTATGAAATGTACTAGGAGCATCTCATGGGGCCCCCTACTGTCCCTGGCCCTCGGGCAGTGCCCTAGTGCCCGAATGGTCAGTCCGCCCCTGGTTATACCTACAGGTAAGCTTATATAAGACTTACCTGTAGGTACAGTGACTTAAACTGTTTAGGAAAAATACACATTGGCTGTAGCCGAGCCGATGATGTCCCTGCGCATGCACTGCCACGGCCTCGGCCATTCAAACAGCCAGAGACCACAAACCCAGAAGGAAGACTGAGCAAAGATGGAAGCACCGGCACCAGTGACAGCACTGGAGGGCTCCATTTTCAAGGGTGTATACTAGCACAATATGGCATTAAGCTTTATTATTTTTTTATTCTTTTCTGAGTTTACTACTGTTTCAAGATATCAAGTAGTTGTATTCATCTATGGATTTCTCTACCGGACCACAACTGCCAGATCAGCTGATATCAGATCCATTCGAATTTGTTAGCCCTAAAGTCAAAAAGCTGGCAGCCCAAGACTTTGTAGTAAAACACTGCCAGCAATGCCGAGACCGCGAATTCAGCTTGTGGCTTGTGTTTATAGGATCATGCGAGCTCTGAATCTAGACACGCTCATATCCCTTTGAATTACCTTTCCTTGCAATAAGCTGCTAAAAATCCAGCCTTCTCTTATCTGTTCTTGTTATAAAAAGTGGCAGAAGGCAGTGTGGCAGAATGACCTAGAAGATGGCACTTGTCACCAGTGGGATTTCTCTTGCATTCTGCAGGCCTAATTTTGTGTGAACTTGAGGTGCCCCCTGTCATATCTTCATTTTCTCATCCACTCCAGCCTTCCCTTGCTTAATCCTGCATCATGCAGGCAGAAGCTCTGCAAGTCAGCCTCCGAAAATCCATTCCGAAATGCCAAAGAAGAATCTTAATTTGAAAATTGGGATCGGAATTAAACAGCACGCGTTTGCAGCTGTACAATTCCTTTCAGCTGCAATATTCATGGCTGCAGCATTATGAGCCGACTCCCTCGGCTGTGCATTTGAAATCTGTGATTACTTTGGGTCTGAAAGGTGAGGGAGTTGATTAGTGCTGTAATGAAGTCCTTTGTGTTACTTATAGTCAAGGTACATCACAAGGAGATGAAATGTAGGCTCTTTTAACCCCTTTCACAGGAGCTGGTAATTCATGACGATGACGGCCTGTTAGCATGGAGAGATAGAAAGCGTTTTGGGTGCAGGGTTTAAAAACAACGTATATACCCAAGATCATTAATTCCCTTCTATGTACAAAAAAAAATCTTCTAAAAAGAATAGTTCAGTGTTATATAATCAATATTTAGTTTGTTGATATTCTTTAACATTGCACCATTCAGAAGAGATGAATAAAAATTTATTTTAAAAGAAGAGCGATAACAATTGTAAATAGACATTTCACATTTCAGTAAGCATGTGTGTTTGTGATATTTTTTAAACTTGTATTTAATTTGAAAAACTCAATAAAATATGTGTTTGTGTGTATATATATATATATATATCTATATCTTATTTAATAGAATGTGATATATCAACATGTGGTTTGTCGTTTTTACATTTGTACTATCCAATTATATATATATATATATATATATATATATATATACATACACACACAGTATATATATTGTATATAAAACTTTTATTTATTAGAATGTGATATATCAACATGTAGTTTGTAGCTTTTACATTTATACTATCCAATATTATATATATTGTATATAAAACTTTTATTTAATAGAAAGTGATACATCAAAGTGCAGTTTGTCGTTTTTACATTTGTACTACCAAAAAAACAAACAAATATATAGATAGATAGATAGATAGATATACACACACAGATATATATAAAACTTTTATTTATTAGAATGTGATATACCAAAATGTGGTTTGTAGTTTTTACATTTGTACTATCCAAAAAAAAGGGGAAAAAAAAAAATATATATATATATTAGAATGCGGTTTGTAGTTTTTACATGTGTACTATCCAATATATATATATATATATATATATATATATATATATATAGAGAGAGAGAGAGAGAGATATAGAGATATATATAGAGATATATATATACAGTATATATACTGTATATAAAACTTTTATTTACTAGAATGTGATTTGTAGTTTTTACATTTGTACTATCTGATGTTGATAAATTCCTTATTTTTACTTCTTTTATTTTCTGGCTTTTTTTGTATATTGACACATCAGCATATTTGAGGTACAAACAGCCACAGCCCAAAAAAGCCCCAAAAATAAATTTGGATTCACCAAAGCCCCCAGAGGTGAACCTAACACAGAAGCAGTTTCTATATAGACCAGGTCTGAATTAAATTATTGAAAATTATTAACAACTGAATAAGTTATATACATACACCGCATTCCAAATTATTATGCAAATTCTATTTAAGTGTCACAAAGATTAAATATTTTGTTTTTCAGTTTAACTCATGGATGTCATTGTGTGTCAGGGCTCTTTTGATCACTGAAAACAATCTCGGACACCTGTGATAATTAGATTGGCCGGTGAGCCACATTATTAAGCAGAGCACCATTTTCAAGCAATATGGGGAAGAAAAAGGATCTCTCTGCTGCCGTAAAGAGTAAAAGTTCAATACCTTGGGCGAGGTATGAAAACATTAGATATTTCACAAAAACTCATCACACTATTAAGAGATTTGTGGCTGATTCAGAGCACAGACGGGTTGGTGCAGATAAAGGCACATTGAGGAAGATTTCTGCCAGATCCATGCATCGGATCAAGAGAGCAGCTGCTAAAACACCATTACATAGCAGCAAACAGATATTTGAAGCTGCTGGTTCCTCTGGAGTCCCACGGACATCAAGGTGTAGAGTCCTCCAGAGTCTTGCAACTGTGCATAAACCTTCTGTTCGGCCACCACTAACCAATGCTCACAAGCAGAAACGGCTGCATGGGGCAGAAAAATACATGAAGACTAATTTTCAAACAGTCCTGTTCACTGATGAGTGCCGTGCAACCCTGGATGGTCCAGATGGATGGAGTAGTGGATGGTTGGTGGACGGCCACCCTGTTCCAACAAGGCTGCGACGTCAGCAAGGCGGTGGTGGAGTCATGTTTTGGGCCGGAATCATGTGAACAGAGCGGGTCGGCCCCTTTAGAGCCCCAGAAGGTGTAAAGATGACCTCTGCAAAGTATGTGGAGTTCATGACTGACCACTTTCTTCCCTGGTACAGAAGGAAGAACTATGCTTTCTGTAATAAAATCATCTTCATGCATGACAATGCACCATCTCATGCTGCAAAGAATACCTCTGCATCAATGGCTGCTATGGGGATAAAAGGAGAGAAAGTCATGGTGTGGCCTCCATCCTCCCCTGACCTCAATCCTATTGAGAACCTTTGGAGCATCCTCAAGCAAAAGATCTATGAGGGTGGGAGGCAGTTTACATCCAAACAGCAGCTCTGGGAGGCTATTCTGACATCTTGCAAACAAATTCAAGCAGAAACTGTCCAAAAACTCATAAGTTCAATGGATGCAAGACTTGTGAAGCTGCTATCAAATAAGGGGTCCTATGTTACAATGTAATGTGACCTGTTCAAATGTTTAAAAAATTAAAATGTTGTTAAAAGTTTGATTGAAATAGCTTTTGATTTCAGTAAATATGCTGCAAACACAACAAATGACAATTTTCAGTCCTTTACAACCTATAAAGTGTTTTGAAACTTACTGTGCGGAATAATTTGGAACAGTCATTGTAAGTGTTTTATGTCTAAATAAATCCTGTTATTATTAGGAGGTTTGTTCAATAAAATGTGAATTGTACTCTTAATAGTTGTAACATGAGAATTATGCCGACTGTTATTTACATCAATTATTTAGGTAAATGAGAAAAATATCATTTGCATAATAATTTGGAACACGTTGTGTATATATATATATATATATATATATATATATATATATATATATATCTTTTTTAAACACAAAAAGCAACATTTTTGCTACAATAGAGTTCAATGGAGAAGCTGCTGAAATGCATGCAGTCTGTTTTTGGCATGTTTTTGCTGCGTTTTGCATTTTTATTCTGCCCAGCAACTAAAACATTTCCACTTTAACCAAAAATTAGGCAAAAACACAGCAGAAACAGGCATGCAAAAACAAAAAAAAGCACTGTAAACATTGGTGTGAACCAGACTGAAACATCCACTTCTTCCAAATACAAGGGAAAGGACATACAGCAGGTTATTTACTAAAACTGCATGGTGCAAATTCTGAAGTTAGAAGCTGATTGGCTCCCGTGCACAGCTGCACCAGATTCTGAGTGCTCCAGTTTTAGTAAATCATCCCCACAGTATTATTATGAGTATACTGTATATTTTAAAAAAATGTATCTTGCATCCAGGTTTCTCCAATAAATGGAGATATCGGAGCTTGGCGTGTCACTCCAATGGTTAGCACAAACTAGTATGAATGGAATAGATCCTGGCTTTCTCTGGGACTGCCAAGGTAAGCAAAAGCACACTGCGGGTATTTTAGTTACAAGATTCCTTCCAACAGTTATTGTTTAGTACAGATAAGCAAATTTATTAAAATCTGCCCTGATTGACAGTTCATCCACTCCATCCCCTTGATCTGCTTAGCAACTAAAAACAAAATCCACTACAAATTATATAATCAGCTTTTATAAGGCTAATATATTTCTTATAAAACATGGCTATCAAGCTGTGGTCTGTTGGCCGGATTTGACTGTTTACTTGCCTTTATTTTTATTATTATTATTACACAGTTTTTTTTATAGCACCAAACGGTTTGCTCAGCACTGTACAATAGCAGGGGGGACAGAACATGAGACAATACAGTAACAATACAATACACGAGGGGTTCTCTGGCATTATTCCTCTCACTGATACCAACAGTGGGGCCTAATTCCTCCCACTGACATCGATAGTGGGGCATAGTTCTTCACTTTGACTCCAACAAAGAGACACAATTCCTCCCAATGACACCAACTATGGGGTACTCTCCCTCCCATGGACTCCACTAATACCACTAATGAAGGGGCACTATTCCTCCACTAATACCAATGAAGGGGGCACTACTCATCCACCTGATATTAATGATGGGGCACTATTCCTTCCACTAATATCAATGGTCGTACAGTATTCCTCCCATTGACACTAATGATGGGGCACTATTCCTGTCACTAATACCAATGATGGGACAGTATTCCGCCCACTGACACCAATGACGGGGCACTATTCCTCCCACTGACATCAATGATGGGGCACTATTCATTCCACTGACACCAATGATGGGGCCCTATTCCTCCCACTAATACCAATAATGGGGCACTATTCCTCTTACTGATACCAATGATGGGGTACTATTCCTCTCACTAATACCAATTATGAAGCACTATTCCTTCCACTAATACCAATGAAGGGGGACTTTTCCTCCGCCTGATATTAATGATGGGGCACTATTCCTTTCACTAATACCAACGTGCGTTCCACCAAGCTAAGAGGGAGGACGTGCACGCTGACCAGCCTCACCGCTGCTCTCCTCCAGCCACCACGCTGTCCCAGCGATAAGCTGACCGCTACACACTGCAGTAGATGACGGCTTCTCACCCTGAAGATTATCCTACTCATCCACCATGGTTTTTATGCCTATATTCGATTTATTTATGTGAGTGTTCCTACACATAACCTTCAATAAAGAGCCATATTGCACTTAGAGGCGCTTCTCTTCTTCTCTCATCTACAGAGTCTGCTACAGCCTATTCTGATGCTTTGTCATCAGTGCTACATGGACCACCATCACTAGACTACCATTACCTCTCAGCAGTTATTTCGCTGATACACTTCTATCATACCAATGATGGGACCGTATTCCTCCCACTGACACCAATTATGGGGCACTATTCCTCCCACTAATACCAATGATGGGACAGTATGCCTCCCACTGACACCAATAATGGGGCACTATTCCTCCCACTGACACCAATGATGGGGCACTATTCATTCCACTGACAACAATGATGGAGCACTATTCATTCCATTGACAACGATAGGGCACTATTCCTCCCAGTAATACCAATAATGGAGCACCATTCCTCCTACTGATACCAATGATGGGGCACTATTCCTCCTACTGATACCAATGATGGGGCACCATTCCTCCTACTGATACCAATGATGGGGTACTATTCCTCTCACTAATACCAATTATGAAGCACTGTTCCTTCCACTAATACCAATGATGGAGCACTATACCTCCCACTGACACCAATAATGGGGCACTATTAATTCCACTGACAACAATGATGGGGCACTATTCATTCCACTGACAACAATGATGGAGCACTATTCATTCCATTGACAACGATAGGGCACTATTCCTCCCAGTAATACCAATAATGGAGTACCATTCCTCCTACTGATACCAATGATAGGGTACTATTCCTCTCACTAATACCAATTATGAAGCACTGTTCCTTCCACTAATACCAATGATGGGGCACAATTTCTCCCACTGATACCAATGATGGGACAGTATGTCTCCCACTGACACCAATAATGGGGCACTATTCCTCCCAGTGACACCAATGATGGGGCACTATTCATTCTACTGACAACAATGATGGGGCACTATTCATTCCACTGATACCAATGATAGGGCACTATTCCTCCCACTATTACCAATAATGGAGCACCATTTCTCCTACTGATACCAATGATGGGGCACAATTCCTCTCACTAATACCAATTATGAAGCACTATTCCTTCCACTAATACCAATGATGGGACACTCTTCCTCCTCCTACTGACCACAGATCCTATGCAATTCTTTTTAATTTCACTGACCACCGAGCCTGAGGCATTTTCTACTCCCCCTGGCCACAGTCTGGCCCTCCTGAAGTCCAAAGGACAATAAACTGGCCCTTTGTTTAGAAAGTTTAAAGAGCCCTGTTATGGGTTAACAGAGAAATAAAATGTTCCCACTGACTTACACACCACTCTTTTTTTACTTGAAGGGTATGGTTCCCAAGGTGTGTTCCGAGGTTACCAGTCTGAAAACTGCTAATGAGACATGAACATAGTAAGCAGTCAGATTTTGATAGGAGTATCAGTTAAATCGAATGAAAGAAAAACATCCCTAAAAGGAGAAGCCATCCATCATCTAAGGAAACTTTTAAAAAAACCTCTAGCTTTATGGAGTGGATGAAGGTTATAGGGGGGCACCAGGGAGCAGACCCAGGTAAGGTTTTGCTAGTATCCAATCACCTGAAGGTAGCGGCATATAACTATGGTCTATTGTCTATGAATTGATTTCTGTGTCCAGTACTGAACGATAAACGTCATCTGCTTTGATAAGGGCAAAGGGTTTTTTTGGTTAGGCAGCAGAATCGGCATTACCATCATCTTAAACTGACAGCAGCAGACAATGGAAAGGACTGGGTGTGGGTACACAGCAAAATATCCTAACTATCCTTTGTTGAGGACTGCAGTCTTGGACTGGGAGGTGAACCCAAGTTCTTGAAGAATGGTCTACAAACTTTCAGCAAAACAACAAATTCGTATTCAGAAAAAAGTGATTTTGGGACACTATGGCAATGCATAACATTATCTTGCCTTTGACTTTAGTAAAGCAACCCCATTGACCAGTTTATGTTTTTATAGGGCAGGTAGAATTCTAAAATATAGTCACATGACAGATATGTGTAAATGGTATACTCATACTTTCTTTTCTATGGTTTTTTTTTCCAGGTTTTTATTTTACTTTCAAGGGCAAGGGCTTTTTAGTGCCTAGGTTATTATGTAATTTAGATGCATTTGCCATATTTTCTTAAATCTTATTTAGCAATGTGTGTTGGCCATTTGATAATGAATCCAAGGCTCATCTGCCACTAAGTGCTATTAAAGGCTAACAAAGTGTGTCTAAACAGTCAATATATAGAATAGAAGACACATTTTAATGCCACTTGTGGAGGCCTTCGCAACCTCAATAGGCCAAGAAGCACTCCATACTAACCATCATTGTCTTCTATTGTACTGTAGATCAACACCGGTTCTGTGCTACACATATTCCCTTCTATTGTGCTGCATATCAGTTTTTTTCTATACATTCTTTAGAATATTTAGAAATGTTTGCAATAAATGGGCAAGTGGATGTGGGGAGCATTTACTGGTACCCATTATCCCCCTTCAACCAGGGACACTAGAAAAACACTTGTAATGTCTTTTTTCGTGAGCTGATACATTTCATTCATGGGAATCCTCTTGAATTCAATAACAAAACATTAGGTGTGAATACTGTATACATACATGGGGTAGGTCATGCACTCTCTTTGAACCCTAATATACACAATCCAGAAAGGTTTTTACTATCCTTAAAAACACTTATTTTTATATGTTTTAAAGTATTATTGAGGAATATGGTGCTATAACAAAAATAAAATTACTTAACATCCATGACCCGATTTACATTTTATCCATTAGACATTAGAAATAATAACATATATACCTGTCCTACAGCTCCTAGTAGGCACATATTTGTACAATTGTAAAGTGGCGGAATGTTTGCTAACAAGGCCATCCTTTTCCACAATGAACACAATTGACAAAAAGTAAACCAAACAAAACAATAAAAAATGAAAAAAGAGGGAAAGAAAGGAAGGGTGTCCAAGAAGTGATGTCAACCCACTATCACCTCTATGTTGACATGAGTATTGTCTACTGTATCCAGGGGCGGACTGACCATTTGGAAACACAGGCACTGCCCGAGGGCCCGGGGTCAGTAGGGGGCCACATGAGATGCCCCTGGTACCTTTTTCATAGGCTTTTTGAGTTTGGGCAAGGACACAGGGACCCCATGATCCCCTATTGCCCGGATGCCCCATGAGTTGTCAGTCCGCCCCTGACTGTATCTTTAATTTTGTAAAACTAGGCCATCCTTAAAAATATTGACATATTTTGAAAAAAAATACACTGCTACAGAGGAAAAGGTTGGTGAAAACTGACTTTCTTGCATATGTTCTACAGTTCTGTCTGCTCCCCTTGTTGGCCTCTCGTCTTTTAGGTTCTTATCTTTGCCTAATGTGAACACACTGCTCAAATATGATTATAGGAGATAAATAGGGAGTTTTATTTATTCACATTTGAAGATATAATATTACTACACATTACTACACATGTCAGTCATCTTAATGATCAGTCTGAATTAGTCCAACATTTCCAGCAGTGTTCACATTCCATTTCACAGTTGAGATTTATGGGGGGGGACCACATACTGTATCCAAGTTCAAATGCATGTAAACCCTAAATCTATTGTTTTAGCATGTTTGGCTTCATATATACAGTTAAACAACATAGATATAGTTTATCTTAAGGCGGGTTCAAAGGCTATATATTTTTTAAAGAACAAACATGTCATACTTACTCTGTTCAATGGTATTGCACAGAGCGGTCCCTTACCTCCTCTTCTGGGGCCCCTTGTCGGCACTCTGGGCTTCTCCTCTTCTCTGTGCTTTCCCATAGGAAGCAGCTTCTTATGGCAGTGCTTTTGCCAGCTTGCTTCTGAGCTGGGCTGTGTGCATCCACAGATACACACAGTTCAGTTTGGCCCCACCCCTGCTCCCTCCTCAAAGGTAGATTTAGCCTTCAAATAGTTAGCTTTATCTATCTATATACATATATACACTATGGTGTCCATTTATGACACAGAGAATAGCTGCGATTCAACGGATCTCAGCTATTCTCTGGTCATTCACAGTTTATGACACTCAGGAGATCATGTCAGCCCTTCACTGGAGATCTGTGTTCTCCCTCCAGATTCTCCAGCCCAGAGCTGGAGAATCAGAGGGACCGCAAACTAAGCAGAGATAATTTACCTCTGTTTAGTAAACTGATCTTTTACTGTAATCTCGCGAGATTATAGTAAAATCAGCCGTTTTCCAGAGTTTGTGGACCGTTCTCCCTTCGTTCGGAGAACTGCTTCATATACTGCATTCACAGGAGAACTGTGTTCTCCGAGAATGCCGGAGAACTGAGCAGCGATCTATTACTGCTGGTTCATAAATGGACACCTATATTGCCAAAGGCGGTGGGACACCCCTCCAAACCATTGGATTTAGGTGTTCCAATCAGCTCCATGGCCACAGGTGTATACAATCAAGCCCCTCGGCATGCAGACTGCTTCTACAAACATTTGTGAAAGAATGGGTCGCTCTCAGGAGCTCAGTGAATTCAAACATGGTCCCGTGATAGGTGGCCACTAGAGATGAGCGAATTATTCAAAAATTCGATTCGACTGATTCGGCGAATTCGTGAAAAAATTTCGATTCGAGTCGAATATATTCGCTGCGAATTTAACTTATAAAAGGGTGTTTCTAGGCTTCAGAGAGCCTTTATATTAGTGCAGAACACTGTACCTTTAATTTAAATGCCCTTGGAGTCTGCTGGGGAAGAGAAATAATACTATCAGTCAGTATGACATGCAGATGAGTGCCGTCGATCTTAGAATCACCGCACACTTCACTCATTTGGGCAGTCACGGGGCCAAAACCAGAGTGTGGAGCCACAGTGTGGCGGTGGAGGCAGCAGCAATGGGAGGCCATACAGCACCCTATGACAAAATGGAACCCACCAGCAGTGTGAGGAGACCTGAAAGTGGCACATGGCAGAGTGTGGCGATGGAGACAGCAGCAATGGGAGGCCGTACAGGGACCCATGACACACTCTGGACCTGGCAGTAGCATGAGGAGGCGGTACAGGGGCCCATGACAGATTACGGGCCTGGCAGCAGCATGAGGAGTCGGTACGGGGGCCCATGACACACTCTGGACCTGGCAGCAGCATGGGGAGGCGGTACAGGGGCGCATGACAGATTACGAGCCTGGCAGCAGCAACTTGGACAGGAGGACGTTCAGCTTCTGCACCGTCGGGTGCGTGCTCGCAAACTGTTGTCTCTTGGAAACGGATTCCAAGAAAGACTGCTGACGGAATCCGTGAAGAGGAGTAGCAGGAGAAGGAGCATCTGAACGAGCGGAATATGCCAACAAGCGACAACAGGGGCCCATGACAGATTACGGGCCTGGCAGCAGCATGAGGAGTCGGTACGGGGGCCCATGGCAGATTACGGGCCTGGCAGCAGCAATGGGAGGCCATACAGCACCCTATGACAAAATGGAAACCCACCAGCAGTGTGAGGAGACCTGAAAGTGGCACATGGCAGAGTGTGGCGAAGGAGATAGCAGCAATGGGAGGCGGTACAGGGACCCATGAGACACTGTGGACCTGGCAGCAGCATGAGGAGGCGGTACAGGGGCCCATGGCAGATTAAGGCCTGGCAGCAGCAATGGGAGGCCCGTAATCTGCCAGCACCCTATGACAAAATGGAACCCTTGGCTGGGGCAGGCAGAACCGCCGTATCTTTATCACAGTTTTCCCAGGCCACCGAATGGCGACGCTGCATATGCTGACGCAACGCTGTAGTCCCAACATGGGCCCCCTGGCCACGCTTGACTTTCTGGCCACATAGTCGACATACGGCTACGTTTACTTCCTCAGGGGGCTTGACGAAAAATTGCCACACCACCGAGTAGGAAACATTGCCCCCGCTACTCCTCACTGGCTGACTGCTACTTCCTCTGTGCACACTGGCACCACTACTGGCCGTGGTGGTAGGCTGCAGTGGAGCTGGTGCTCTACTCCGTGGCCGTTTGCCTCCACTGACACTGCTGCGACCCTGCTGCCTCCTGGCAGCAGCAATGGGGAGGAGGAGGCGGTACAGGGGCCCATGGCAGATTAGGGGCCTGGCAGCAGCTATGGGAGGCCCATAATCTGCCAGCACCCTATGACAAAATGGAACACACCAGCAGTGTGTGAGGAGACCTGAAAGTGGCACATGGCATGACACACTGTGGACCTGGCAGCAGCATGAGGAGGTGGTACAGGGGCCCATGGCAGATTAGGGGCCTGGCAGCAGCTATGGGAGGCCCGTAATCTGCCAGCACCCTATGACAAAAAATGGAACACACCAGCAGTGTGTGAGGAGACCTGAAAGTGGCACATGGCAGAGTGTGGCGATGGAGACAGCAGCAATGGGAGGCCGTACAGGGACCCATGAGAGACTCTGGACCTGGCAGCAGTATGAGGAGGCGGTACAGGGGCCCATGGCAGATTAGGGGCCTGGCAGCAGCTATGGGAGGCCCGTAATCTGCCAGCACCCTATGACAAAATGGAACACACCAGCAGTGTGAGGAGACCTGAAAGTGGCACATGGCATGACACACTGTGGACCTGGCAGCAGCATGAGGAGGCGGTACAGGGGCCCATGGCAGATTAGGGGCCTGGCAGCAGCTATGGGAGGCCCGTAATCTGCCAGCACCCTATGACAAAAAATGGAACACACCAGCAGTGTGTGAGGAGACCTGAAAGTGGCACATGGCAGAGTGTGGCGATGGAGACAGCAGCAATGGGAGGCCGTACAGGGACCCATGAGAGACTCTGGACCTGGCAGCAGCATGAGGAGGCAGTACAGGGGCCCATGGCAGATTAGGGGCCTGGCAGCAGCTATGGGAGGCCCGTAATCTGCCAGCACCCTATGACAAAAAATGGAACACACCAGCAGTGTGTGAGGAGACCTGAAAGTGGCACATGGCATGACACACTGTGGACCTGGCAGCAGCATGAGGAGGAGGTACAGGGGCCCATGGCAGATTAGGGGCCTGGCAGCAGCTATGGGAGGCCCGTAATCTGCCAGCACCCTATGACAAAAAATGGAACACACCAGCAGTGTGTGAGGAGACCTGAAAGTGGCACATGGCAGAGTGTGGCGATGGAGACAGCAGCAATGGGAGGCCGTACAGGGACCCATGAGAGACTCTGGACCTGGCAGCAGCATGAGGAGGCGGTACAGGGGCCCATGGCAGATTAGGGGCCTGGCAGCAGAAATGGGAGGCCCATAATCTGCCAGCACTCTATGACAAAATGGAACACACCAGCAGTGTGAGGAGACCTGAAAGTGGCACATGGCATGACACACTGTGGACCTGGCAGCAGCATGAGCAGGCGGTACAGGGGCCCATGGCAGATTAGGGGCCTGGCAGCAGCTACGGGAGGCCCGTAATCTGCCAGCACCCTATGACAAAAAATGGAACACACCAGCAGTGTGTGAGGAGACCTGAAAGTGGCACATGGCAGAGTGTGGCGATGGAGACAGCAGCAATGGGAGGCCGTACAGGGACCCATGAGAGACTCTGGACCTGGCAGCAGCATGAGGAGGCGGTACAGGGGCCCATGGCAGATTAGGGGCCTGGCAGCAGCTATGGGAGGCCCGTAATCTGCCAGCACCCTATGACAAAAAATGGAACACACCAGCAGTGTGTGAGGAGACCTGAAAGTGGCACATGGCAGAGTGTGGCGATGGAGACAGCAGCAATGGGAGGCCGTACAGGGACCCATGAGAGACTCTGGACCTGGCAGCAGTATGAGGAGGCGGTACAGGGGCCCATGGCAGATTAGGGGCCTGGCAGCAGCAATGGGAGGCCCGTAATCTGCCAGCACCCTATGACAAAATGGAACACACCAGCAGTGTGAGGAGACCTGAAAGTGGCACATGGCATGACACACTGTGGACCTGGCAGCAGCATGAGGAGGCGGTACAGGGGCCCATGGCAGATTAGGGGCCTGGCAGCAGCTATGGGAGGCCCGTAATCTGCCAGCACCCTATGACAAAAAATGGAACACACCAGCAGTGTGTGAGGAGACCTGACAGTGGCACATGGCAGTGTGGCGATGGAGACAGCAGCAATGGGAGGCCGTACAGAGACCCATGAGAGACTCTGGACCTGGCAGCAGCATGAGGAGGCGGTACAGGGGCCCATGGCAGATTAGGGGCCTGGCAGCAGCTATGGGAGGCCCATATTCTGCCAGCACCCTATGACAAAAAATGGAACACACCAGCAGTGTGTGAGGAGACCTGAAAGTGGCACATGGCAGAGTGTGGCGATGGAGACAGCAGCAATGGGAGGCCGTACAGGGACCCATGAGAGACTCTGGACCTGGCAGCAGCATGAAGAGGCGGTACAGGGGCCCATGGTAGATTAGGGGCCTGGCAGCAGCTATGGGAGGCCCGTAATCTGCCAGCACCCTATGACAAAAAATGGAACACACCAGCAGTGTGTGAGGAGACCTGAAAGTGGCACATGGCAGAGTGTGGCGATGGAGACAGCAGCAATGGGAGGCCGTACAGGGACCCATGAGAGACTCTGGACCTGGCAGCAGCATGAGGAGGCGGTACAGGGGCCCATGGCAGATTAGGGGCCTGGCAGCAGAAATGGGAGGCCCGTAATCTGCCAGCACTCTATGACAAAATGGAACACACCAGCACTGTGAGGAGACCTGAAAGTGGCACATGGCATGACACACTGTGGACCTGGCAGCAGCATGAGCAGGCGGTACAGGGGCCCATGGCAGATTAGGGGCCTGGCAGCAGCTATGGGAGGCCCGTAATCTGCCAGCACCCTATGACAAAAAATGGAACACACCAGCAGTGTGTGAGGAGACCTGAAAGTGGCACATGGCAGAGTGTGGCGATGGAGACAGCAGCAATGGGAGGCCGTACAGGGACCCATGAGAGACTCTGGACCTGGCAGCAGCATGAGGAGGCGGTACAGGGGCCCATGGCAGATTAGGGGCCTGGCAGCAGCAATGGGAGGCCCGTAATCTGCCAGCACCCTATGACAAAATGGAACACACCAGCAGTGTGAGGAGACCTGAAAGTGGCACATGGCATGACACACTGTGGACCTGGCAGCAGCATGAGGAGGCGGTACAGGGGCCCATGGCAGATTAGGGGCCTGGCAGCAGCTATGGGAGGCCCGTAATCTGCCAGCACCCTATGACAAAAAATGGAACACACCAGCAGTGTGTGAGGAGACCTGAAAGTGGCACATGGCAGAGTGTGGCGATGGAGACAGCAGCAATGGGAGGCCGTACAGGGACCCATGAGAGACTCTGGACCTGGCAGCAGTATGAGGAGGCGGTACAGGGGCCCATGGCAGATTAGGGGCCTGGCAGCAGCTATGGGAGGCCCGTAATCTGCCAGCACCCTATGACAAAATGGAACACACCAGCAGTGTGAGGAGACCTGAAAGTGGCACATGGCATGACACACTGTGGACCTGGCAGCAGCATGAGGAGGCGGTACAGGGGCCCATGGCAGATTAGGGGCCTGGCAGCAGCTATGGGAGGCCCGTAATCTGCCAGCACCCTATGACAAAAAATGGAACACGCCAGCAGTGTGTGAGGAGACCTGAAAGTGGCACATGGCAGAGTGTGGCGATGGAGACAGCAGCAATGGGAGGCCGTACAGGAACCCATGAGAGACTCTGGACCTGGCAGCAGCATGAGGAGGCGGTACAGGGGCCCATGGCAGATTAGGGGCCTGGCAGCAGCAATGGGAGGCCCATAATCTGCCAGCACTCTATGACAAAATGGAACACACCAGCAGTGTGAGGAGACCTGAAAGTGGCACATGGCATGACACACTGTGGACCTGGCAGCAGCATGAGGAGGCGGTACAGGGGCCCATGGCAGATTAGGGGCCTGGCAGCAGCTATGGGAGGCCCGTAATCTGCCAGCACCCTATGACAAAAAATGGAACACACCAGCAGTGTGTGAGGAGACCTGAAAGTGGCACATGGCAGAGTGTGGCGATGGAGACAGCAGCAATGGGAGGCCGTACAGGGACCCATGAGACACTCTGGACCTGGCAGCAGCATGAAGAGGCGGTACAGGGGCCCACGGCAGATTAGGGGCCTGGCAGCAGCAATGGGAGGCCCGTAATCTGCTAGCACCCTATGACAAAAAATGGAACACACCAGCAGTGTGAGGAGACCTGAAAGTGGCACATGGCAGAGTGTGGCGATGGAGACAGCAGCAATGGGAGGCCGTACAGGGACCCATGAGACACTCTGGACCTGGCAGCAGCATGAAGAGGCGGTACAGGGGCCCACGGCAGATTACGGGCCTGGCAGCAGCAATGGGAGGCCCGTAATCTGCCAGCACCCTATGACAAAAAATGGAACACACCAGCAGTGTGAGGAGACCTGAAAGTGGCACATGTTTGGGGCATGATTCATGGCGGATTTAGTCAGTTGTGTCAGGAACTGGTGGTTTGAAATCCAGACTAATCCACGCCTGATTCATTTTCACAAACGTGAGTCTCTCCACACTTTGGGTGGACAGTCGTGTCCTCCGCGGAGTTACAATACCTCCTGCCGCACTAAACACGCGCTCAGATGCCACGCTACTGGCCGGGCATGACAGCCTTTCAAGGGCAAATTCAGCTAGTTGGGGCCAAAGGTCAAGTTTCCTTGCCCAGTAGTCAAGGGGATTGTCTACCTCGGTTGGCAGGGTGCTGTCCAAGTAGGCCCAAGCCTGTTGTTTGAGGTCCTGCTCCAGGTCCACCTGATGCTGCTGCTGCTGCGGCTGGTTAGTAGTTTCCTCACTGCGCTGGTGAAGAAAGCTACTCATCATCGACTGCAGACTGAGGCAGCCGCTGCTGGTGGAGCTGCCACTGCTCCTACCACCCCACCCCTCCCCTGCTGCCATGGCAGCGGAACGCGAGCGCACAGGGCCCACAGTGTCTGAGGATGGACGTTGGCGCACAAAGGCAGAGACCAACTGACTACATAGGTGGTTTTTTTAGTACGTTATTTTGGCCTCCCTCTCAGCAGGTGTGAAAAAGGCCACCATTTTTGAACGGTAGCGAGGGTCCAACAAGGTGGACAGCCAAAAGTCATCCCTCTGTCTGATGGTTATTATTCGGCTGTCGCTACGCAAGCAACCGAGCATGCTATGGGCCATTTGTGCCAAGGAATGCGAGGGACTCCCTGCCTCCATCTCCACAGCATACTGCCACGGTGCGTCTGGGTCCTCTGTCTCCTCCTCCTCCTCCTCTACCAGATGCTCCTGCTCCTCCACTCCTGTCCGCTGAGTGGAAAAACCACCCATTTCACTCAATAATTCCTGAGTACAAATGTCCTCCTCTACCTCCTCCTCTTCTTCCTGTCCTGCCCCCACAGGGTTCATGTGGCATTGAGATCTGTGCGCCACGTCTACCGCACCCTGACCAGCCATTGTTAACAGCATTTGTTCCAGGACGTGCAACAGAGGAATGACGTCGTTCATCCCATAGTCCTGCCGACTCACGAATAGCGTGGCCTCCTCAAAGGGCCTGAGCAAGCGGCAGGTGTCACGCATGAGCTGCCAATGGCTGACATCGAAGTTACACAGGGGAGTACCTTTATCCGCTTGTAACATCAGGATATCGGTGATGGCCTTTCGCTGTTCGTAAAGGCGGTCTAACATGTGTAGGGTTGAATTCCACCTTGTTGCAACGTCGCAGATCAGGCGATGCTATGGAATTCCGTTCTGCCGCTGCAGCTCAAGGAGGGTGTGCTTTGCGGTGTAGGAATGGCTGAAATGCATGCAAAGTTTACGTGACATTTTAAGGATGTCTTGCAGTGGGATGGTGGATTTTAGGAACCGCTTGACAACCAGATTGAACACGTGAGCCATGCATGGCGCATGGCACAACCTTCCTTGACGCAGAGCAGACACCATGTTCTTTCCATTGTCGGTCAACATGGTTCCGATTTTCAGTTTGCACGGAGACAGCCATCTGTCGATTTCTCTGTTCATTACACTGAGAAGTTCCTCCCCTGTGTGACTACGTTTGCCAAGGCATACCAGGTGCAGCACAGCGTGACACCGTTGCGCCCTGCACATGTGATATGCCGGTCGGGTAATGGGACTTGGCACGGGGGTGGCGGCTGAGGACACGGCGGAAGAAGAGGTGGTAGAGGCGGACATCTTTTGTGGACCAAGGACGTGCAAACGTGGAGGCAAAAGCGGCGTGACCTGTCCAAGTTGCTGGTGCGGCTGTGACGGCACCACGTTCACCCAGTGGGCCGTAAATGACATGTACTGTCCCTGACCGTAGTTACAGCTCCACACGTCGGCGCTGCCGTGCACTTTGGCAGAGACCGACATGCTCAAAGACTGGCCCACCATCTCTTCTACATGTGAATGCAGGGCTGGCACTGCCTTTTTGGCGAAGAAATGACGGCTTGGCACTCTCCACCGCGCCGCGGCACAAGCCATCATTTCTCGGAAAGGTGCTGAGTCCACCACTTGGAAAGGGAGGGACTGCAGCACCAGCAACTTGGACAGGAGGACGTTCAGCTTTTGCACCGTCGGGTGCGTGCTCGCAAACTGTTGTCTCTTGGAAACGGATTCCAAGAAAGACTGCTGACGGAATCCGTGAAGAGGAGTAGCGGGAGAAGGAGCATCTGAACGAGCGGAAGATGCCAACGAGCGACAACTCCCCTCAGCAGAGGTGTTGGAGCCTTGACTGGCTGATAGAGGGCGATTGACGTCGGGTGACGGAGCAAGTAACGGAGCGGGTGATGGAGCGGGGGCTGGGGCAGGCAGAACCGCCGTATCTTTATCACGGTTTTCCCAGGCCACCAAATGGCGACGCTGCATATGCTGCCGCAACGCTGTAGTCCCAACATGGGCCCCCTGGCCACGCTTGACTTTCTGGCCACATAGTCGACATACGGCTACGTTTACTTCCTCGGGCGGCTTGACGAAAAATTGCCACACCGCCGAGTAGGAAACTTTGCCCCCGCTACTCCTCACTGGCTGACTGCTACTTCCTCCGTGCACACCAGCACCACTACTGGCCATGGTGGTAGGCTGCAGTGGAGCTGGTGCTCTACTCCGTGGCCGTTTGCCTCCACTGACACTGCTGCAACCCTGCTGCCTCCTGGGCAACCCACCGACTGTTTTGCTCGCTGCCAAGCTGCCACCCTCTTCTCCTGATGATGCGGAAGCAATAGCCTGATGACGACGAGGCTGCCAAGTGCGATCAGCCTCATCATCATCAATTAGGGTCTCCGCCTCACTACTAGCCCCCTCGGCTGCGTGTGGGTCAGGAGACAGACCTGTCTCTAGACCAGCTACCGAGCCACTCTCCTCACCACTACTTCTTCGCCTGGCTGCTGAAGAGGCGGATGTCTCCCCCTGTTCCTGACCGCCCTCTGTTAGCTCTTCCTCACTGTACAGTGGGGCTGAGCCCACAGCATGCGATACTTCGCTTGGTGAGGGAACACCAAAGGACAGGGGCAAGTCGAGGACACGTGATTTCAGTGGGCTTGCTCCTGGGCCATGCCAACTAACGGTTGTGTCTGACGTACCCACCAACCGTTGGCTGTAGGTGTCAGAGGTGACCTGGGAAGAGGAAGACGACCGAGCCAACCAATCGATGACGGCAGGGTTGTCGGTGGAGACACGACCGCTGGATGACACCGGGAGCAATGGCCTCTGGCTGCGACTAGTGCTGCCTCGACCCCTTCCTCTGCTGCCATGTCTGCTCGCTCCTAAAACATTGCCTCCTCTGCCACTCCTCTGCATGTTGTCTGACATACTCTTTAATTCAACGATTATGTGTCCCTGAGTAACAATTCTGTGTCCCTGAGTAACAATTCTGTGTCTGTCCCTGAGTAACAATTCTGTGTCCCTGAGTAACAATTCTGTGTCCCTCAGTAACACTTCTGTGTCCCTCAGTAACAATTCTGTGTCCCTCAGTAACAATTCTGTGTCTGTCCCTGAGTAACAATTCTGTGTCTGTCCATGAGTAACAATTCTGTGTCCCTCAGTAACAATTCTGTGTCCCTCAGTAACAATTCTGTGTCTGTCCCTGAGTAACAATTCTGTGCCTGTCCCTGAGTAACAATTCTGTGTCCCTCAGTAACAATTATGTGTCCCTCAGTAACAATTCTGTGTCCCTGAGTAACAATTCTGTGTCTGTCCCTGAGTAACAATTCTGTGTCCCTGAGTAACAATTCTGTGTCTGTCCCTGAGTAACAATTCTGTGTCCCTCAGTAACAATTCTGTGTCCCTCAGTAACAATTCTGTGTCCCTGAGTAACAATTCTGTATCTGTCCCTGAGTAACAATTCTGTGTCCCTGAGTAACAATTCTGTGTCCCTGAGTAACAATTCTGTGTCCCTCAGTAACAATTCTGTGTCTGTCCCTGAGTAACAATTATGTGTCCCTGAGTAACAATTCTGTGTCCCTTAGTAACAATTCTGTGTCCCTGAGTAACAATTCTGTGTCCCTCAGTAACAATTCTGTGTCCCTCAGTAACAATTCTGTGTCTGTCCCTCAGTAACAATTCTGTGTCTGTCCCTGAGTAACAATTCTGTGTCCCTGAGTAACAATTCTGTGTCCCTGAGTAACAATTCTGTGTCCCTCAGTAACAATTCTGTGTCCCTCAGTAACAATTCTGTGTCTGTCCCTGAGTAACAATTCTGTGTCCCTGAGTAACAATTCTGTGTCCCTCAGTAACAATTCTGTGTCCCTGAGTAACAATTCTGTGTCCCTCAGTAACAATTCTGTGTCCCTCAGTAACAATTCTGTGTCCCTCAGTAACAATTGTGTGTCTGTCCCTCAGTAACAATTCTGTGTCTGTCCCTGAGTAACAATTCTGTGTCCCTGAGTAACAATTCTGTGTCCCTCAGTAACAATTCTGTGTCCCTCAGTAACAATTCTGTGTCTGTCCCTGAGTAACAATTCTGTGTCTGTCCCTGAGTAACAATTCTGTGTCCCTGAGTAACAATTCTGTGTCCCTCAGTAACAATTCTGTGTCCCTGAGTAACAATTCTGTGGCCCTAAGTAACGTTTCTGTGGCCCTAAGTAACGTTTCTGTGGCCCTAAGTAACGATTCTGTGGCCCTAAGTAAAGTTTCTGTGGCCCTAAGTAACGTTTCTGTGGCCCTAAGTAACGTTTCTGTGGCCTTAAGTAACGATTCTGTGGCCCTAAGTAACGTTTCTGTGGCCCTAAGTAACGTTTCTGTGGCCCTAAGTTACGATTCTGTGGCCCTAAGTAACGATTCTGTGGCCCTAAGTAACGTTTCTGTGGCCCTAAGTAACGTTTCTGTGGCCCTAAGTAACGATTCTGTGGCCCTAAGTAAAGTTTCTGTGGCCCTAAGTAACGTTTCTGTGGCCCTAAGTAACGATTCTGTGGCCCTAAGTAACATTTCTGTGGCCCTAAGTAACGTTTCTGTGTCCCTCAGTAACAATTCTGTGTCCCTCAGTAACAATTCTGTGTCCCTCAGTAACAATTCTGTGTCTGTCCCTGAGTAACAATTCTGTGTCCCTCAGTAACAATTCTGTGTCCCTCAGTAACAATTCTGTGTCCCTCAGTAACAATTCTGTGTCTGTCCCTCAGTAACAATTCTGTGTCTGTCCCTGAGTAACAATTCTGTGTCCCTGAGTAACAATTCTGTGTCCCTCAGTAACAATTCTGTGTCCCTCAGTAACAATTCTGTGTCTGTCCCTGAGTAACAATTCTGTGTCCCTCAGTAACAATTCTGTGTCCCTGAGTAACAATTCTGTGTCCCTGAGTAACAATTCTGTGTCCCTCAGTAACAATTCTGTGTCCCTCAGTAACAATTCTGTGTCTGTCCCTGAGTAACAATTCTGTGTCCCTGAGTAACAATTCTGTGTCCCTGAGTAACAATTCTGTGTCCCTCAGTAACAATTCTGTGTCTGTCCCTGAATAACAATTCTGTGTCTGTCCCTGAGTAACAATTCTGTGTCCCTCAGTAACAATTCTGTGTCCCTCAGTAACAATTCTGTGTCTGTCCCTCAGTAACAATTCTGTGTCTGTCCCTGAGTAACAATTCTGTGTCCCTCAGTAACAATTCTGTGTCCCTCAGTAACAATTCTGTGTCCCTCAGTAACAATTCTGTGTCTGTCCCTGAGTAACAATTCTGTGTCCCTGAGTAACAATTCTGTGTCCCTCAGTAACAATTCTGTGTCCCTCAGTAACAATTTGGTGTCCCTCAGTAACAATTCTGTGTCTGTCCCTCAGTAACAATTCTGTGTCTGTCCCTGAGTAACAATTCTGTGTCCCTCAGTAACAATTCTGTGTCCCTCAGTAACAATTCTGTGTCCCTCAGTAACAATTATGTGTCTATCCCTGAGTAACAATTCTGTGTCTGTCCCTGAGTAACAATTCTGTGTCCCTGAGTAACAATTCTGTGTCCCTCAGTAACAATTCTGTGTCCCTGAGTAACAATTCAGTGTCCCTCAGTAACAATTCTGTGTCCCTCAGTAACAATTCTGTGTCTTTCCCTCAGTAACAATTCTGTGTCTGTCCCTGAGTAACAATTTTGTGTCTGTCCCTGAGTAACAATTCTGTGTCCCTCAGTAACAATTCTGTGGCCCTAAGCAACAATTCTGTGGCCCTAAGTAACGTTTCTGTGTCCCTAAGTAATGTTTCTGTGGCCCTAAGTAATGATTCTGTGGCCCTAAGTAAAGTTTCTGTGGCCCTAAGTAACGTTTCTGTGGCCCTAAGTAATGTTTCTGTGGCCCTAAGTAACGATTCTGTGGCCCTAAGTAAAGTTTCTGTGGCCCTAAGTAACGTTTCTGTGGCCCTAAGTAACATTTCTGTGGCCCTAAGTAACGATTCTGTTGCCCTAAGTAACGTTTCTGTGGCCCTAAGTAACGTTTCTGTGGCCCTAAGTTACGATTCTGTGGCCCTAAGTAACGATTCTGTGGCCCTAAGTAAAGTTTCTGTGGCCCTCAGTAACAATTCTGTGTCCCTCAGTAACAATTCTGTGTCTGTCCCTCAGTAACAATTCTGTGTCTGTCCCTGAGTAACAATTCTGTGTCCCTGAGTAACAATTCTGTGTCCCTGAGTAACAATTCTGTGTCCCTCAGTAACAATTCTGTGTCTGTCCCTGAGTAACAATTCTGTGTCTTTCCCTGAGTAACAATTCTGTGTCCCTCAGTAACATTTCTGTGTCCCTCAGTAACAATTCTGTGTCCCTCAGTAACAATTCTGTGTCTGTCCCTCAGTAACAATTCTGTGTCTGTCCCTGAGTAACAATTCTGTGTCCCTCAGTAACAATTCTGTGTCCCTCAGTAACAATTCTGTGTCCCTCAGTAACAATTCTGTGTCCCTCAGTAACAATTCTGTGTCTGTCCCTGAGTAACAATTCTGTGTCCCTCAGTAACAATTCTGTGTCTGTCCCTGAGTAACAATTCTGTGTCCCTGAGTAACAATTCTGTGTCCCTCAGTAACAATTCTGTGTCCCTCAGTAACAATTCTGTGTCTGTCCCTCAGTAACAATTCTGTGTCTGTCCCTGAGTAACAATTCTGTGTCCCTCAGTAACAATTCTGTGTCCCTCAGTAACAATTCTGTGTCCCTCAGTAACAATTCTGTGTCTATCCCTGAGTAACAATTCTGTGTCTGTCCCTGAGTAACAATTCTGTGTCCCTGAGTAACAATGCTGTGTCCCTCAGTAACAATTCTGTGTCCCTGAGTAACAATTCTGTGTCCCTCAGTAACAATTCTGTGTCCCTCAGTAACAATTCTGTGTCTGTCCCTGAGTAACAATTCTGTGTCTGTCCCTCAGTAACAATTCTGTGTCTGTCCCTGAGTAACAATTCTGTGTCTGTCCCTGAGTAACAATTCTGTGTCCCTCAGTAACAATTCTGTGGCCCTAAGTAACAATTCTGTGGCCCTAAGTAACGTTTCTGTGGCCCTAAGTAACGTTTCTGTGGCCCTAAGTAACGATTCTGTGGCCCTAAGTAAAGTTTATGTGGCCCTAAGTAACGTTTCTGTGGCCCTAAGTAACGTTTCTGTGGCCCTAAGTAACGATTCTGTGGCCCTAAGTAACGTTTCTGTGGCCCTAAGTAACGTTTCTGTGGCCCTAAGTTACGATTCTGTGGCCCTAAGTAACGATTCTGTGGCCCTAAGTAACGTTTCTGTGGCCCTAAGTAACGTTTCTGTGGCCCTAAGTAACGTTTCTGTGGCCCTAAGTAACGATTCTGTGGCCCTAAGTAACGTTTCTGTGGCCCTAAGTAACGATTCTGTGGCCCTAAGTAACGTTTCTGTGGCCCTAAGTAACGTTTCTGTGGCCCTAAGTAACGTTTCTGTGTCCCTAAGTAACGATTCTGTGGCCCTAAGTAACGTTTCTGTGGCCCTAAGTAACGTTTCTGTGGCCCTAAGTAATGTTTCTCTGGCCCTAAGTAACGTTTCTCTAGCCCTAAGTAACGTTTCTGTGTCCCTAACTCTCTCCCTCAATACAGACAGCTCTGCCTCTCTTGAATGACTGGAGGCAAATGGAGAATTCTAAAATGGCCGCCATTTATAGCTCGACCATTACACAGTGCTGGCTGGCTGGCTGCTGATTGGCTAATGCGATCACATGTCATGAATGAATGCATTATGGGTCAGCGCGCCTTGTCTGCACGCCTTCCCAGACATCCCCGCTCCGTCGCCGCACATGTCGCCGCCATTTTAGGAAAAATTTCGATTCGCGCATCCGAAGTATGCTAATTTTCGGATTCGTCGCAAAATTTTTCTAATATTCGAAACGAATTCCACTTCGCCTAGTTCGATTCGCTCATCTCTAGTGGCCACCTGTGCAATAAGTCCATCCGTGAAATTTCCTTACTGCTAAATATTCCAGAGTCAACTGTTAGTTGTATTATAACTAAGTGGAAGCAACTGAGAACAACAGCAACTCAGCCACCAAGTGATAGGCCACGTAAAATGACAGAGCGGGGTCAGCAGATGCTGAAGCGCACAGTGCACAGAAGTCACCAACTGTCTGCAGAGTCAATAGCTAAAGACCTTCAAACTTTGTGTGGCCTTCAGATTAGCACAACAACAGTGCATAGAGAGCTTCATGGAATGGGTTTCCATGGCCGAGCAGCTGCATCCAAGGCTTACATCACCAAGTGCAATGCAAAGCGTTGGATGCCGTGGTGTAAAGTTCACCGCCACTGGACTCTAGAGCAGTGGAGATGTGTTCTCTGGAGTGACCAATCACGTGCTTCTCTGTCTGGCAATCCAATGGATGTGTCTGGGATTGGTGGTTGCCAGGAGAACGGTACTTGCCTGACTGCATTGTGCCAAGTGTAAGGTATGGTGGAGGGGGGATTATGGTGTGAGGTTGTTTTTCAGGGGTTGGGCTTGGCCCCTTAGTTTCAGTGAAGAGAACTCTTAAGGTGTCAGCATACCAAGACATTTTGGACAATTTCATGCTCACAACTTTGTGGGAACACCTTGGGGATGGCCCCTTCCTGTTCCAACATAACTGTGCACCAGTGCACCAGAAATGGATGAGAGAGTTTGGGGTGGAGGAACTTGACTGGCCTGCACAGAGTCCTGACCTCAACCCCATAGAACACCTTTGGGATGAATTACAGTGGAGACTGCGAGCCAGGCCTTCCCGTCCGACATCAGTGCCTGACCTCACAAATGCGCTTCTGGAAGAATGGTCCAACCTTTCCATAGACACCCTCCTAAACCTTGTGGACGGCCTTCCCAGAAGAGTTGAAGCTGTTATAGCTGCAAAGGGTGGGGCCAACTCAATATTAAACCCTACGGACTAAGACTGGGATGCCATTAAAGTTCATGTGCGGGGAAAGGTAGGCATCCCTATACTTTTGGCAATATAGTGTATATTTGTGAGTTTGGTTATTTTTAATCTAAAAGGTCATACAATTTACAGAAACTCAACAAGAATATTTCTATTCACAAGAGTATAATATGAAATACAATAATTTTGTTTAATTAGAACTTTGAAACAACATAGACACTCTGCTTATAGAATTCCAGTACTGTCATGATGTCATCTGTCCACCTCAGCCAATCAGAGGAAGCTTCATATTCATTCATCCAGTAATGGGATGAGAACTTCCAGTTTCACTCCCAGAACAAATTAAAGTCCAGCTGAGCACTTCTCAGCCATTTGTGGGAAGCTTTGTAATCCCTGAATGTATACACATCTTCCTTTGATTGGCCGAGGTGGATAGAAGACATCAAAATTTCTGACTCAGCCAATCAGAGGAAGCTTTGTATTCTTAGTCCAAATTAGTTATATAAAGGGACATTAAAGTGTTACTAAACCCACAACAGTAAAATCTGTCTGTATATGCAGTAAAGCATGCTTGTTATACTTTCTGTGGAATCTAAGGGGTTAATCCCCTGCATTGTGTAAAAACAATGTTTGATCCTGTTGTCTCTGACCCTCCTCTTCTTCTACTGTCCCCAATCCATCTACTGATAGAACAGAGCCGTGGGGGCAAGCTGCACATGCTCAGTTTGGTGTGTATTGCTAGAGAGGTTTTTTTTTTTTCTTGGGAGAGTGCAAGTGATCAGCACAGGGCCAGTCAGCACTGTCCAGACAGAGGTCAGGGGTCCTGTATCCTCCTAAAGCAGAATGAAAACTCCTCCTACAAGCTTTAACCAGTGCTCTGCTGGACACTGATATAAGTCACAAGACTGCTATATACTGCTGATGAGAAAAGGCAATTGGCAGTTAATATTTACAAATATAATTGCATTTCCATTTTCTGTGTACTGTGGGAGACCATATATATTGAAGTCAGGGTCCGGGGAGACCAGATATAGTGAATGCAAGGTCCGGGGAGACTAGATATAGTGAATGCAAGGTCCGGGGAGACCAGATATAGTGAATGCAGGGTCCGGGGAGAGCAGATATAGTGAATGCAGGGTCCGGGGAGACCAGATATAGTGAATGCAGGGTCCAGGTAGACCAGATATAGTGAATGCAGGGCCTGGGGAGACCAGATATAGTGAATGCAGGGTCCGGGGAGACCGGATATAGTGAATGCAGGGTCCAGGGAGACCACATATAGTGAATGCAGGGTCCGAGGAGACCGGATATAGTGAATGCAGGGTCCGGGGAGACCAGATATAGTGAGTACAGGGTCCGGGGAGATCAGATATAGTGAATGCAGAGTCCTGGGAGACCAGATATAGTGAATGCAGAGTCCTAAGAGGCCAGATATAGTGAATGCAGGGTCCTGAGTTTAGTAACACTTTAAATGTGGAGTTAGTCTTTAAACGTTTTTGCCTTTCTTCATCTCCATTATGTAGGGGATGATGGGATTAGTAGTTTATAGAAGAACGAATAGGGACAGGGTACTGCATTTCTGGCATTAACAGGTATTTTCTGTACTTGCAAAAAATGTTCTGAGCCTTTACAAGGAAAACTAATGCAGCCACCACATCCAAGGACTGGTAAGCAACAACAGATTACATTTTTGTTTTGGGTTATTTTGTAACTATGTATTATGCAATCTAAACCCTTGCACAGAGGCAGCTTCCACAAGCATACTAAGGGAAATACGTCAGCTCAAAAAGTATCATCATGGTTAGGCTACACAAATAAATATTAAAAAGTCAGTTCACAGTGTTACTAATAAAAGGACGGTGATTATACATACTAACTCCCAGAATAGAAAATTATAGTGGACAGACAAAGGAAGGGCGACTCTGCTGATAGAATTCCACATAATGGTTATAAACAGGGGCGGACTGACAACTCATGGGGCCCCCGGGCAATAGGGGATCATGGGGCCCATGTGTCCTTGCCCAAACTCAAAAAAGCCTATGAAAAAGGTACCAGGGGCCTCTCATGGGGCCCCCTACTGACCCCGGGCCCTCGGGCAGGGCCCGAGTTTTAAAATGGTCAGTCCGCCCCTGGTTATAAATAAATACCAAGACACCTAAAGCTTACCCTCCCTATGCTCAGCCACTGAAGAATTGTATTTCCAAGGCATTGGGAAATGCATGAGATGCAGGCTGCTCTTTTACAGCATTTTTATTTTTTCTCTAAGTAGGCTAGATTTGTTGTTACTAATATTTATCTAGTTCTAATATGTTTAAGAAATCTAATAATGAGTTATAGTAATTAAATTAATATTAGACTTTGAAATTAACTCAAAGCAATTGCCAGAGGGTTTGCTTCGTTTGTCCTTCAAAAAGAACATTGTCAATTCCATTGTTCCAATCTATAAGTAATTAACAGATGTCATTCCCAGGTTAACTTAGTAATTAGGAGAAAGGGGAATGGACAATTGAGAAATCCAGCAGAGACTCAAAACTTGGGCAGGTAAGCTCAGTTCAGTATTTAAGAATAGCAAATGAATAATCTCTTTTTATTATATGAATGAGCTTGATGGAAAAATGGGAAAACAATATAGAGTATATGTATAAATGTACTGCAAGGGGGTCAGGCTCAACTGGTAGCGGCATCAGTAGATCATGCATGAGACAGGAACACTCATTCACAGCCCAAGCAGGTTAGTTATGCGCTTTTATTCAGCAGTGCAGCAAACAAACACAGTTTCAATGCAGGAGGGCTTTGTACAGCAACTCCATAGCATAAAAGAAACAAAACAACTCACCTGACCAAATAACTAAACTCATATTAGTTCTAGACTAACAGTTCAGTGGATATGCAACTAAATGGGGCAGCACAGTGGCTAAATGGTTAGCTCTTAAACCTGACAGTACTAGGGTTGTTGGTTCAAATCCCAGCCACATCACCCCCTGCCTGGAATCTGCATGCTCTCCCTGTGCCTGCATGGGCTTCCTCTTGGCACCCCAACCCCCACCCTCCAAGGACATCCTGGTAGGTTATCCTGATCCTGTCTAAATTGGCCCTAGTATGTGTATGTATGAATGTGAGTTAGGGACCTTAGATTGTACACCCCTTGAGGGTTAGGGACTGATGTGAATGTACTATACAGTTGTGGCCAAAATTATTCAACCCCCAATGCTGTAAAGGGGTTTAGGGACTATAGTGTACATTTGGAATTGTATTCAGAATCAAATCCTACAAGGACGTTGTAACTACCCAAATGCAACTAAAATGACATCAATTGTTTATGTAATACAGTAGTAAATGGTTCTTATGTGGTTTCTTCATTGCCACAATTATTCAACCCCTTAAAGACTACCACTCTGAAGAACAGAGGTTCATACAGGTGCTTTCCATCAGGTATTGAAAACACCTGTGGATGTCACCGAGCAGCAATCAAGCATAATAAGCACCAATTAGGCAGCTTTAAAATGACTGTGATACTCAGCTCCTTCTAGACATTTACTGGTGTGGTTACAAACATGGTGAAGGCAAGAGAATGGTCCAGGAAGACAAGAGAAGAGGTGATTTCTCTTCACAGGAAGGGCAATGGCTATAAGAAGATTGCAAAGATGTTAAACATACCAAGAGACACCTTAGGAAGCATCATTCGCAAATTCAAGGCAAAGGGCACTGTTGAAACGCTACCTGGTCGTGGCAGAAAGAAGATGCTGACTTCGACTGCTGTGCGCTACCTGAAGCGTAGAGTGGAGAGAAGTCCCCGTGTGACTGCTGAGGAACTGAGAAAAGATTTGTCAGATGTGGGTACAGAAGTTTCAGCCCAGACAATAAGACGCACACTGCGTAATGAAGGCCTCCGTGCCAGAACTCCCAGGCGTACCCCCTTGCTGTCTCCAAAGAATAAGAAGAGTCGACTGCAGTATGCCAAAAGCCATGTGGACAAACCACAAAAGTTGTGGGATAGTGTTCTGTGGACTGATGAAACAAAATTAGAACTGTTTGGGCCCATGGATCAACGCTATGTTTGGAGGAGGAAGAACAAGGCCTATGATGAAAAGAACACCTTGCCTACTGTGAAGCATGGTGGAGGGTCAATCATGCTTTGGGGCTGTTTTGCTTCTGCAGGTACAGGGAAGCTTCAGCGTGTGCAAGGTACCATGAATTCTCTTCAGTACCAGGAGATATTGGATGGAAACGTGATGCAGTCCGTCACACACCTGAGGCTTGGGAGACGTTGGACCTTTCAACAGGACAATGATCCCAAGCATACCTCCAAGTCCACTAGAGCATGGTTGCAGAGGAAAGGCTGGAACATTTTGGAGTGGCCATCGCAGTCACCAGACTTAAATCCGATTGAGAACCTCTGGTGGGACTTAAAGAAAGCAGTTGCAGTGCGCAAGCCTAAGAATGTGACTGAACTGGAGGCCTTTGCCCATGAAGAATGGGCGAAGATACCCGTAGATCGCTGCAAGACACTTGTGTCAAGCTATGCTTCACGTTTAAAAGCTGTTATAACTGTAAAAGGATGCTGTACTAAGTACTAAGATTGAATGTCACTTGGGGGTTGAATAAAACTGATAATGCTGTGAGCACAGAAAAGACATTTGTGGTTATTTCATTATAACTGTTATGTTATATTTGTCTGACCTACAAGTGCCTCTTTAATGTAAATGTAAGCAAGATGACTGAATGATCAAAAGCAATGTCAAACTGGCCAAAACACTCAATTTCAGTGGGGGTTGAATAATTTTGGCCACAACTGTATATATGTAAAGTGCTGCATAAATTGATGGCGTTATACAAGTACCTGAAATAAATAAATATGTAGCTAAAGGACAGATACCAGAGTATGGTTATAAATGGGGTTCCCCCAGAACAGAGAGAAGTCACTAGTGGTGTACCCCAAAGCTCTGTACTAGGTCCTGTTCTAGTTAATCTATGTATGTGTTATAACTAAAGATTTGTTGGGTATCATATGTCTTGTTGCTGATGACACAAAGGTGTGTAATAGGGTTGATATCCTGGGAGGTATCTGTAACATGGAACATGATTTGACATTGCTGGAAGATTGGTCAAAGAAGTGGAAATTGCAGTTCAATATTTCTAAATGTAAAATAGTGCACCTAGGGAAAAAGAATCTCTCTCAAGAGAGAGAGTACAACATTGGGGGTACAGTGTTGGCCAGCACTACAGAGGAAACTTTTGATTGACTCTTTGTATTGTTTGTTCCCTTCAAAATCCAGATCTGGTATGTGGGAACTTCAGGAGGGTCCTACAAGGTCAGACACAGGTACTTCCACTGATCGTATTGAAAAAATACATTCAATAATGTATTGAGTTTCATTCTAAATGGAATTTCTTCTTTGATTAAAAAAATAAATGCTATACGTACCGGCTCTGTGCGATGGTATTGCAGAGAGCAGCCCCATGCTTTTTTCTGGGGTCCCCCACTGGCTCTGTCTGCTTCTCTTCTGCTGTGTTTCCCGCCATAGCAAGTCACTTGCTATGGGGCAGATACAGGGTCATATCTTCCGCAAGGTAATAAAGGCATTTGCCTGGACAATATTTTTCGGTGGGGCGCCGCTCCACGGATGAAGGGACACACTTTGCAGGTGACTGAGGATGGGAACCAGATGAGGCACTGCATAGGAACCGAGCTGCTGGAGGGTGTGGGCAGAGGCTGACTGTTGTTCCCGAGCATGTCTGTATACCTGGCTGAGCGCACTGCACAAGGATGATACCCGCCTTTCCAGATCATGTCTCCAGTGATGGTCGGCTGGTTTCATTCAGAAGAGTTGTGAAGGTGAATGCTGAAAGAATGTCCCTCTCTGTCTCTCTATCTCATATGGGGGGGGGGGATCACAATTTTTGAGTTGCCTAGGGCAAAATAAAATCTAAATACACCACTGGGCAAACACATGAGCTCGCTTCCAACCCGGGCTGTGTGTGTCTATAGTCACACACAGCCCGGTTCAGCCCCATCCCTTGCTCCCTCCTCGTAGGATTTGATTGACAGCAGCAGGAGCCAATGGCTCCCACTGATGCACAAACATCTTGTGAAAAGTAAGAGGGGAGAGGAACTGCAGAAGGGCAGAGCACTGGATCAATACAGTACTAGGTAGGGGCGGACTGACAACTCATGGGGCCCCCTGGCAATAGGGGATCATGGGGCCCCTGTGTCCTTGCCCAAACTCAAAAAAGCCTATGAAAAAGGTACCAGGGGCATTTCATGGGGCCCCCTACTGACCCCGGGCCCTCGGGCAGTGCCTGAGTTTCCAAATGGTCAGTCCGCCCCTGGTACTAGGTGAATATTTAGTGGGCACAGCAAGTGGCAAAACATATTTTACCGTAATTCAGGGAATGCATTAGCCCCTTTTCACAAGAGGCCAACTCCACAACGAGTCCACTTGCTCAGCTGGGGATCTGTCTGCTGATTCCCCTCTGATCAGGCAGATTACTGGATCCTGTCAACTCCACTTATGCAGAGCCGACACAGACACAGCCGGCTCTCCTTTATGGGCATTCAGATGTAAACGGACCACCTGTCTTTTTGCACCCGACTTGTTGGAACACAATATTCATGTACTTTGTGTGCAACAACTACATCAGTGTCAGTGTTCAGTAAAGATACATTCTTCAACCAATAGATGGCAGTATTTATATGTTTGTAGCTGAATCTATGACTCTATGTCATGGGTGTCAAACTGGCAGCCCTCCAGCTGTTGTGAAACTACAAGTCCCATAATGCCTCTGCATTTATGAGCTCTGCTTGTAACTGTCAATCTTGCAATGCCTCATGGGACATGTAGTTTGGCAACAGCTGGAAGGGCCACCAGTTTGACACCCATGCTCTATGTCTTCTTCCTGATTAAAGTTCCTGTTTCCTATTTACAGAGAAGCAGCAGATAAACACATGTGGACTGTGCACTGTTCTGTAGGGCTACAGTACATACTGATCTGATCTGCCTAGATGATGGGGAACAGATGCCCATTAGTCTGTTTTTAGTGGATCAGATTGGATGTACAGAACACATGTCCGTTGTACATCCACCACTCCATAGAGGAGAATAGGACAGGTAAAAGGTAAAAAACATGTTAGCTTTAAAACCACTTTCATTTTTGTATTTTACACCTGCCTAGCTTTGAACTTACACAAAGGGGTCTATTTATAAAAAAATTGCTGAGACATTCACACAGCCATTGCAAATTATTATTATGCAGTATTTATATAGCGCCAAAGGGTATGCTCAGCGCTATACAGTAGCAAGGGGGACAGAACATGAGACAAGACAGTAACAATACAATACACGAGGGGTTCGAGGGCCCTGCTCTTTCGAGCTTACAATCTAGGAGGGAGGGGAAGGTGGCACAGGAGGAGATGGCTGTGGGGGATGGAGTGGCGGGAGGAGTGGAGGAGGTTAGTTGTTAGGTGAGGTCGGGTGTTAGGTGAGGGTGGGGTAGGCTTCCCTGAAGAGGAGGGTTTTCAGGGTGCACCTGAAGGTGAGGAGGGTAGGTGACAGTCTGATGGATTGGGGTAGGGAGTTCCAGAGGATGGGGGAAGTCCTGGAGAAGTCCTGCAATCGGGCGTGGGAGGAGGAGACCAGGGAACTAGAGAGTAGGAGGTCCTGTGAGGAGCGGAGGGCACGGGTAAGGTGGTATTTGGGTATCAGGTCAGTTATGTAGTTTGGGGCGGCATTGTGAATGGCTTTGTAGGTCAGAGTTAGCAGTTTGAACTTGATGCGTTGGGCAATCGGGAGCCAGTGAAGGGATTGGCAGAGGGGGGAGGCAGATGTGGAGCGGTTGGTGAGGTGGATGAGTCTTGCCGCGGAGTTTAGGATCGACTGGAGTGGGGATAGCGTTCGTTTGGGTAGGCCAGTGAGAAGGGAATTGCAATAGTCCAGGCGTGAGATGATGAGGGAGTGTACGAGTTGTTTGGTGGTGTCTGGGGTGAGGAATGTGCATATCTTGGAGATGTTGCAGAGGTGGAGCCTGCAAGATCTAGATAGCAGTTGGATGTGGGGTAGGAAGGAGAGGTGGGAGTCCAGGGTGACACCCATGTCTAATATTTTTATTCCCTATGATCATCAGCTCCATCTAGTGACCATAATGCAGTATTTTCCTGAAATACCACAACCAGGAAAATACCACATTATGTCCACTAGGTGGAGCTGATGATCATAAGAAATAAATATTGTAGACACATTGCAGGGATTATTTGTGATGACTGTGTGAAAGTTGATTTTATTTTTTTTTATAAAAGACACCAAAGAAATGTCATCTAGGTTGTTATGAGCTCCAGCACCTTCACACACGAGTGATCCTGATTGCTCCCTAGACTAAATAAACCTGTATGTGGTGATTTCCCCTTACTTCTATCACAAGGATTTCTGTGTTTGTCTGTACTCTGAACACTTGAAAGATGTTTTATTGTACAGCAAGTGAGTAAAGCCTGTAATTGTTTTTTTGCAGTCTGTGCAACCTAGTTGTCAACTCACAGAAGCCGCTTTGAATCATGTAATTAAACTCCGCTAGATCATCTGTGGTGAACTGTTTTTTTTTTATATATATATCATGGGCAGCTAGCATTCTCATGCTTTTTATCATTGTTTTTTTCCAAGAGTTTCCTGTCTGAGTTGTGTTACTTCAGTATCTTTTAACTATCATACTTCCCACTTGGGAGTCATATTGAAGGTCAGCAAGTATACGTTAATCCAGCCTCAAGAAAAATTTTACTCCTCTCACTGGGAATGACAGGCGTGTATAGCAGATAAAAAAAAAAAAAATCATTCATTATTTATAGAAGGCAAATTTAATAGGCTGCTTTTTCTTACACTGCAGAAGTTACTGTCACTTGCTTCTGTTAAGTAAAGCTTTTTTTTTTCAACTCTCCAAGTTAGGACAGGACAAAGTTATAATGTCCTTTTAACAAAGAAACTTTTTTACAAAATACCAGTTATTTTTAAATTTGCTGTTTAACTTTATCAATAATATCATTTTTATTATAAACAAATTATATTAAAATTATAATGCTAAATATTATTTTCGAAGATTCTTAAATTATATAATATAATTAAATGCAACATAATTAAAATGCTTTTTTTTTCATAGCATGTTCTTAATTTTGTCTTTGATTTTTATTTACAATCCTATTAGTTTTAAATTATTTAATGCAGTTGACAGCGAGGCCAGGTTCACACTACACAGGTGATCGAACACTGGCAAACAATAGCCAGGACGTCCCCTTGTAGAGCATATCTCCGACATAGGAAAGGACACAGAGCATCTTTTACATTCCTTACTAACAGGGATGTCCCACTTAGAACATAAGGAGAGGACAACAAGCCAACAGGTCCCAAAAACAACCAGAAATAGGAAAGAACCTCATGCAGCAGCCTGCAAAAACCAATGTGTCCAAAGGGAAGTGTCCTTAGTGACTCTAACATCCACCTGGTAAACATCATAAAGAGTGCACCGAAGACCAGGTAGAGGCTTCACCAACATGATACACTGAAGGGCTTTGGAGGAGTACCCCTGAAGTGAAGGAATGGGAAGATATGGATTTCATAATATAGCCTTGTGAAAAACTACAAGAGGGTAATAGTACCTAGTATCACTGTTGGCTGGATCACAGAGGGTAATAGTATCTAGTATCACGGTTGGCTAGATCACAGAGTGCACATATTATTGGAGTGTTCACGGAGTTTCACTTTTTGGTTTTTTTTTTTTTTATTTTATTTAAAAAATAAGTAAAAAATTTTTTTTTTTTTTTGCACAATTTTGAGAGTGGTTTGCGTTTTGCACAGAGGGGAGTGTTTATATATAGTAAAAGGTAATGCACTATGGATTTTTCTTTTCTTTGAGGTTTTCATGGAATATGTAGGATTATTTTCCTTCTTACTGGATTGAAGTGGAAAATTTGGGACTTTGGACGTTATTGGACACATTGGAATTTTTATTGGATATTGGGACTGAATTGAAATTGGACATTTTGAAATTTTGAAATTTTATTTATATTTTTTATTTTTTTTATTTTTTTTGCGTGTGTTGAATTTTATTTTATTTATTTTATTGTGTGTTTGGGAATTTATGTGGTTAATCACAAAAAGGTATATGTTTCAGGTGCGATGGCATGTTCGCACTTTTCTGTTTTTGTGCTTTCCCACGTATCTCTTGTAAGGCAGCCTATTCATTTCAATGGGTCCTGTGTAAGAGAAACACATAATAGGAGTCCCTGACCCTTTTCCAAATTCGTACGTCACCAAACCGCATGGTGTTGCGATATGTTAGCAGATGTGTGTGGGTGCCAGTTACAATAAATGGCACCCCTGTGCATCTTCTAAGGGGCAGCACTTTTCTGTGTGTGGTGGGAAAAGCATACAATTTTGCGCGCGTTCCCAAAATGCATCAAGTGGGAACCCAACCTGAGGGTGACCGCAACATTTGGCCAATAGAACAATACAAAAATAACAATAGTCTTTTTGGTTATATGGTTTAAAATCGAGTTAGTGATTGTAATCCTAAAAAAGATCAAGTATTTAGCTGCTCGTCCCCAGCATAACCCCCCCCCCCCACTCAGGGGTGGACTGACCATTTGGAAACTCGGGCAATAGGGGATCATCAACAGCAGGTCAGATCTAATGAGGGGCATTCAGAAGAGAGGTCAGGCAAAGCAAGGGTCTGGGCAGGAGAAATCAGCAGGTCAAGAGCAATCCGGGTCAAATAATTTACTAGGTACAGGTTCAGATTCACAGGATACAGGTAAGTCCAGAAGGCACTGAATGACAGCTCAGGGCCATTTAAATATCCCGCCCTGCGCTGCCATTGGTGCCCAGCGGGCGGACGCGGCTTCTACTGCGCATTCGCGAATTCGAACGCCTCGGCCGGCCCGGACCTAGTGCCCGTGTCCCTGCACAGGGTGGTGCACTGCGCCTGCGCCGGGACCATCGCGGCGGGGATCGAGGAGATCCCTGACAATTATAGGCAAAATCATTGTATGTGATGGTAGTTATGTGAGTCATGTGATTGAGGCTGGGTTACTGCAGGTCAGCTGGATGACTCAACAGGTTGTGGCTCTATCGCCTCCTCCTGACTCTGGAGGACCATAGAACCTTCCGGAGGTCAATAAGAAGGAAGGGGTGGAGGCCAAATCTGCATATTCATGGGGGGGTCCAGCCAATCCCAGGTTTGGAGGCCCTGGAAGAGTGGTGGACTGGCCTATAAATATGGGAAAGTCAGGCTAACAGATGAGTTGGGTGGAAGATGAAGTGCTGAGGTGACTCTCGGTGTCTAGGAGGGGCCCCCTAGGTTGGGGGTGGGGCCTCTAGGCTGCACTTGGGCTAGCTCAGGAGGATACATTCTGTTAGGTGAGGATGGGATCAAGGCTTGGAGCAGTAGGGAGCAAAGAGGGCAGTGTGAGTACAGCAGCATACTTAGGGACAGGGGCGGACTTACAACTCATGGGGCCCCCGGGCAATAGGGGATCATGGGGCCCCTGTGTCCTTGCCCAAACTCAAAAAAGCCTATGAAAAAGGTACCAGGGGCATCTCATGGGGCCCCCTACTGACCCCAGGCCCTCGAGCTGTGCCCGAGTTTCCAAATGGTCAGTCCGCCCCTGCTTAGGACGTAATGCGGAAAATAGTTGTGACATCATCCCGCGGCTATCTTACTATTGGTTGTTCGGTCGGCTTGTGTACGTGCACTCCTGTTTGGCACTTACAAAAATGCTTTATCCTGTAAGTGTATTTTATATTTTTTGCTTTACATGAATTTATTCCCATGCTTGGAGCTCATTAATGAGGAGAGAAGAATATTCATAAACACCAGAGGATTAAACCCCCGAATGGGGCAAGCTCTCTGTTGAACGTAATGTCCCACGTATATGGGAGGTGTGCGGCCATTGTTCGCTGCTTGGTGGAGGCACAATTAGACACTTGAGTTTTGTGTTTATATCACTTTGAAGCACTGTGGTGGACTTTATATGAACTGTATTGCATTATCACTTGTGTATATCATTGTGGACTTTGTATATACAATGTGGATCTTTTTTATTACTTATATGTGAATATTTTGCAATGTATTCTCACTTTTGAAGACTAACATCATTTACTACTTTGATTATAGGTTGCACAGCTCTATTGATTTGAATCTTGTCCAGTCCTTGCTTGCATCAGACTGCAATCGGTTCAGCCAGATAATCTATTGTATAAATGAAACCCTAAAATGTATGTACATTAGTTGGCTGTTTTGCTGAACGCAGAGCAAAGCACTTTCCATATTAGGATCCTTTGCAGTGCTATTGGCAGAACAGTCAAGCACACCTCAACATGGGTAGGGTCAAGGACACATCGTAAGCAGTCCAGCTCTAATAGTGGCCATACATGGCCCAATTCTAGGATCACTTTGGTTTTCAATAATTTTTTGGGGTTTTAACAAAGGTGAGTTACATATAAAACATAAGAACATAAGATTAAAGTTGACAAGTAAAGCAAAGAAACTGTATAATAAAATGGATTGCAATAATTGTATGTAAGATGTATGTATGTAAGAAAGGAATAATAGGAAGAAGCTCTGAATGGTTAAATATTATATAAAGAAAAATAATTTGATTTAACGAAACTTACATTTCGAAGTAAAAATCTATTAATATGGCTCTATAGGTAAAAATTATATACAGTATGTTGTAAAAAATTATAAAAATGTCTTAAAATAAAAAGGTAAAAGCAAAGTATGAATGAAAGATGGGAAAAGGACAGAGCAACAGGGACATATATGGAAGAATATGAAGGAAAAAAAATGGGTGGGGGTGGAGTTGGAGGAGCATTAGGGGGAAGGGGAAGAATGGGTAGTAATGACTAAGAGTATCATTATATTACATGGTAACCATGTTTCAAGAAATTTTGAGGATTACTTTGACCACCATGCAAATACCATGTTGTGTAGAGGCTGTTTTGTCGATTGCAGTGCAAAGCACTTTCCACATTGAGATACTTTGCAGTGCTCTTGACAGAACAGTCAGGCACATCCTAACACAGGTGGGGTCTAGGCAACATTTTAAACAGTCAAGTCCTAATGGTGGCCATACTTGGCCCAATTCAAGGATCACTTTGACTGCCATGAAAGGAAAATGCTTTGCAGAGGCTGTTTTGCCAAATGTATGCATTTTCCATATTGAGATGCTTTGCAGTGCACTTGGCAGAAGAGCCAAGAAAAAAACCAATGTGGGTGGGGTCTAAGCAACTTCTTAACCCTTTGAGGACCAAGGGACGTATTTGTCCCATGTTTTTAATTGCGTATATCATCTGATTAAGAACTTAAACTTTTTTTTTTTTTTTGGTTTGAGTCAAAATATTAGTTCTTATCAACAAACAAATGGATCTAGCTTTTTGCAAATTATTTCATGAAATGGCTTAGTTACAGCAACTGAAGTGTACGAACTTTAAAAACAAAAAAATTGATTCTTTCGGCGTTCCAAAACCTTACGGTCTAATGATGGCCATACATAGCCCAATTCAAGGTTGACTTTGACCGCCATCCAAGGACCATTCTGTGAAGAGGCTCTCTAGTGTGGGATGAGAAGTATGTCACCAGCACAATGAGGATCTCCAGAATAGGTCCAAAAGAATGGGAATTGGTCTGAGCCTTGCAGCAGGGATTTCACATAAAGGAAGAAATACAAAGAGAACAGTATACTTTGTAACACAAGTACATTTTACAACAGATGCATATCAGGAATATGAAATGTTTGGGCAGCAAACATTTTAAGTAAGTCTAGAAGCATGACTTTCTCTACTTCTGCACATATGGAGCTTATGAGGTTGATTTACTAAAGGCATTTACTATTATTATACAGTATTTATAAAGCGCCAATAGTTCGCTCAGCGCTGTACATTACAAAGGGGGACAGAACATGTGACAGAACAATACCAATACAATGCAAAACATGAGGGGATCGAGGGCCCTGCTCTTTCGAGCTTACAATCTAGGAGGGAGGGGATGGTGGCACAGGAGGAGATAGCTGTGGGGGATGGGGTGGTAGGAAGAGTGGAGGAGGTCGGCAAGTTAGCAGGGGGTGGGGTAGGCTTCCCTGAAGAGATGGGTTTTCAGGGTGCGCCTAAAGGAGAGGAGAGTAGGTGATAATCTGATGGGTTGGGGCAGGGAGTTCCAGAGGATAGCCTGCCTGTCCTCTAATGGCCAAGACTTGTGCTGACACACCCCCCTACACAGCTCTTCACTGGGAAGACCAGTGCACTGCTGTTTTTGAGCCTCATGCTGACTCACCCCTTTGCAGTCTCCACTCATATCTTTTATGCAGCTCAGAACAGAGCTACACAGTATGTGTTATTTGTTCATTGTTTTTTTTCATGTTGTTTTTTTTTTTTATGAAAAAATCAAAAGGGTATTTTATAATAAATATATATATATATATATATATATGATTTGCCTTCATTTCCATTTGTTTTACAAGGGGATGGTTCACATATACTTTAATTACTTTCAATCCAAACTCAAGCTATTATTCTTGTGTGTCATTCTTGCTTTTATTTTAGGCTTAAGCAGCCCATGGATGAAACAATTTTCTTTCCTTCCACCATGGATGGAAGGAAATAAAATTGTTCAATTCTCCCATCAACACATTCACATCCCTCCTGGAGTGCTATTGTGTTCTGCCAGCAGAGAGCCTTCCTAGTGTGCAGGTCACAATGCTCACTGCTGGTGGCTATAGCCAGTGGTAGTGATCGCATGTAAAGAAAATCTGGCGAACTGGTTGTACTGAAGTCAATTGATGGATCAACTTCAGTACAACCAGTCTGTCCATAGATAGATCAAATCTCAGCCGGTTCCTGCTGAACTGGTTGAGATTCCATTCATCTATGGTCGGTTTTAGATTGAAGACTGAATCCAAGCTTCTCGTAATTTAAAACATTTTGCCTGATCTTAAGATCTGTTCCAGTGTGCAGTCAAGATCCTTCAGCACTATGAAATGGATGGCAGCATTAACAACCATGTGCAGGCCTTTTCAAAAGAAAAACACCTCCGATTAATCTCTTACGCAGTCCGGATACTGTATAAAAAGCATTTCTAATGAGAGGTCCCGAGGTCACCAGTTAAAATGCAGTCAAGCAGTCGACCAAACATTTGTCTTCTATCTTTAATAATTTTAATTAAAGTCAGTTAGTATGAAATTTCCATCCTGCATAAATTACAGCTCCTCGCTTAAATATAAACTTGGTAAGTAATAATGCCGTAGACGGCCATTTGCCATTAGTGCTTAATGAGAAGATTTCTGTGAGTGTTTTTGCTCTCTTAATTACATTTGTATTAGCTAGCAAGCCAACTTTCTCAAGCCCTTTAGGTTGCTGTGCTATACCTCACTTGTTACTAAGTCTTCGCAACTGTGCTATTAATACGTAAAAACAGTTCAAGACAATAGGAATTTAAAGTGGCCCTGTCATGTAAAATTGAAAAATCTTCATTGAGCATACATTGTAGTCCAACATAAAACTGTTGCAACAACTTAACCCAAAACCTAACTGTATCTGAGCACAGAAAACTGAAAACATTCTTTAATTCATTTTAATATTCAGAGCCAACTCCCCCATCCATCCATGTCTCCATGCTTTATTATGTTGTGAAATCACTTTGAAAAACAGCCCTCTAGCAATTCTAGCTGCGGCCATCTTGAGTAAAGGCAGATGATTCATGTTGTATTTACTTCCTGGAATCCATCTACCCTTAACTCAGACATGCAGGCAATAGAGTGTGCTTAGCTGAGAAAGCCCCTCTTCACCTTCTCCCATGAAGACTCCTGAGATGTATAATTTTAACCTAGACAAGAAACCAGGGAAGCAACTGAAGAAATGTAACAAAAAAAAAGTATTTATAAATATAATATACCTTCCTATCTATGTACTAAAGCTAGTAGCATAAGGATTAAAAATAGTTCATGTTAATTGAGAGAGTTTGTTTCTGCTTTAAATAGCCTACTAGCTAAGTGTCAGGAGAAAAGACGAGGAACCCTGGCAAATGCGCCAATGCCCAATTTGGCCCCGCTAGTTTGCACAAAAATGTGCGCATGCACATAGACGAACGGCACGCACCGGCACATGCAGGGCGTGATAATTGCTGACACTCAGTGGCCTTTTATAAGGACTCCAGCTCTGCACAAAAATTGCTGGATTATCATCAGCCTCCTTTTCCTATGTTCCTGTGTATATTGCTGATTACCTGTTACCGACCTGGCTTGACCCTGACCTTGCTTTGGCTCTCCACCCTGGCTTGATCCTGACCTTGCTCCTGTCTGCTGCTCTGTGTATGACCCCGACTTGCTGCTGACCTTGCTCCTGTCTGCTGCTCTGTGTATGACCCCGACTTGCTGCTGACCTTGCTCCTGTCTGCTGCTCTGTGTATGACCCCAACTTGCTGCTGACCTTGCTCCTGTCTGCTGCTCTGTGTATGACCCCGGCTTGATCCTGACCTTGCTCCTGTCTGCTGCTCTGTGTATGACCCCGGCTTGATCCTGACCTTGCTCCTGTCTGCTGCTCTGTGTATGACCCCGGCTTGATCCTGACCTTGCTCCTGTCTGCTGCTCTGTGTATAACCCCGGCTTGATCCTGACCTTGCTCCTGTCTGCTGCTCTGTGTATGACCCCGGCTTGATCCTGACCTTGCTCCTGTCTGCTGCTCTGTGTATGACCCCAACTTGCTGCTGACCTTGCTCCTGTCTGCTGCTCTGTGTATGACCCCAGCTTGTTCTTGACCTTGCTCCTGTCTGCTGTTCCATATTGACCCTGGCTCTGGCTACTGACTACTCTTCTCATCCACCGAGATCCACGTGTCCTCCTGCATCTGGAGCATCCACGGGTTCCGTCTCATCAGGCATCACCAAGTAGCAACACCACTAGCAACCCGTGCTTCTTTGGGCACTGCACCTCCTGTTACCATCTCCAGGGGCACACTGCACTTAGCCGTAAGGGTAGTCCTCTCACTATTCCAGCTTCCGGTCAGGTACATGTTACTAAGTCCATATAAATTGCGATCTTGCATTTATCTGGGGTAGCTGATATCCTTCTTTACTAAAACCCTATGGCTGTTAGCATCATTATCCTCTGAATGGTGCTGAATCTGATATTGTGATATTGCAAACAAAGTGTTTCCATGTTGCAAGCACCCTGCGGTAGTGTGGTAGGTTGCATGGTATATATAAATAAATATATATATATATGTATGTATAGAGAGAGAGAGAGACATATAATATATATATGTGTGTGTGTATGTATTTTGGTTTAGAAATGTATTGTTGTTCTTTTATTGTAATTAGGCATTTACTGCATAGAAATGCATTAATCTATTCTCTGTACTCCTGAAAAAGCAGGTGGGATTCCTGTGAAACGCGTTTCATATTTGCATTCTAGATAGTAGCAGCCTATGCTGACAAGGTTTTCACGCTTTTGACTAGTGTTGTCTTAATAATATCATTTCAGTTCCAGTTAACAAAAAGGACATTCGGAAGAAAGAATGCCTATATGGTTTACAGACAATGGAGAAATCTACTGGAGAAGGTGATCTGTAGTAGATATAGATAAAGATGGTTTTCCAGCAAAAGAGGACAATTGGAGAAATCTATTATAAATTGAAGAAACAGAACTATAAAACGTTTAAAAAAAAAACAATAATATTAAAAAAAAGTAGTTTATTTAACCACGTTAAGAAAAGGCCTTTTCTGACACTTTTTGTTTCCATGTAAAAATCAGTATTTTTTGCTAGAACATTACTTAGAACTCCCAGATATTATATATTTTCTTAAAGCAGAGGCTTTAGAGAATAAAATGGTGGGTGTTGCAATTTGTTATGTCATGCAGTATTTAAGCAGCAGTTTTTCAAATGCAATTTTTTTAATTTGAATTTTTACAATATAATACCCAATTGTTTGGTAAAACTTGAAATATGTTGTTGTGCCAAGAAAAAGATACAAAAATTGAGCATGCCCGTGCAACAACAGCAACTGGCGTAAATTGTTTATTATCCAGCGATGCTTTAGAAGCCTTTACATGTTACCACTTTAGATTTACACAGGAGGTCTGGTGCTAGAATTGCTGCCCGTGATCGGATGTTCGCGGCAATACCTCACATGTGTTTTATTGTTGTCACAGGGAATACACTGTAAATATTCCCTGTGATAGCAATAGGCAGTGACAGGTACTCTTTTTTTATTAGACCCCAGATGTCTCCTGTGTCCTTAAAAGCATCTGATCACACCAAGGTCGGTGTGATCATAAGCTTTCCCAATTAAAAATGGAACAGTTTACATCTTGGGAAACCAAAAGTGATGAATGCTCATTGCTTCCGGTTTCCTCTACCATAGAGGTGATCAGAGGAGGCATCATCCAGAGCAGCTGCAGGCATCATCCCAGTGTAACCACTTGAAGTCCAGTGATGTATGGATGCAGGGGCGGACTGACAACTCATGGGGCCCCCCGGGCAATAGGGGATCATGGGGCCCCTGTGTCCTTGCCCAAACTCAAAACACACCCAAAAAAGCCTATAAAACGGACCAGAGGCACTTCATGGGGCCCCCTACTAACCCCGGGCCCTCGGGCAGTGCCGAGTGCTCGAATGGTCAGTCCGCCCCTGTGCGGATGTGTCGCTGATCATTTTATTCAGCATTAAAATCACAAGACTTGTGTGGTATGTGATAATGTTGCTGGTCCTGCTCAGGGGCGGACTGACAACTCATGGGGCCCCCGGGCAATAGGGGATCATGGGGCCCCTGTGTCCTTGCCCAAACTCAAAAAAGCCTATGAAAAAGGTACCAGGGGTATCTCATGGGGCCCCCTAGTGACCCCGGGCCCTCGGGCAGTGCCCGAGTTTCCAAATAGTCCGCCCCTGGTCCTGCTAATCCACCGTACACTATATTGTGGTCTCTTGTCCCTTTAGTTAGATCTATAGCTACGAATCTTTGCCTTTACATCAGGCTCTTAAAATTATTTATGAGCCTGTAAACCAATATGGAACTTTTATAAAGAAGCTGCATGCTGGTCTGATAAAAGGTATCGAAGACTAGTAACAAGAGCAATACTGTGAGTTTCAATTACCATCCTAAGGCTTAGTTCCTCATTAAACTTTATGACGTAACATGAAAATTAGTTAAATAATTATACAAGCATATGCAGAATTGTTCACCAATAGTTCATATAGTATTGTATATATTGATCCATATATTAAGATATTGTAAGATGTAGCCCACAGTATTATAAAATAAAATATAAACTATCAACTACATACCATGACTTTTTTATTTATCTTTAAACATTATACTCAATAAAGAAGGAAACTTATTTAAAACGTGGGGTAAGGATAAACAGCCAATCAGAAATGAACTTAGTAATTCTAGTACAGGGGCAGACTGACAACTGATGGGGCCCCCGGGCAATAGGGGATCATGGGGCCCCTGTGTCCTTGTCCAAACTCAAAAAAGCCTATGAAAAAGGTACCAGGGGCATCTCATGTGGCCCCCTACTGACCCCGGGCCCTCGGTCAGTGCCCGAGTTTCCAAATGGTCAGTCTGCCCGAGTTTCCAAATGGTCAGTCCGCTCTGAGTTTCCAAATGGTCAGTCCGCTCCGAGTTTCCAAATGGTCAGTCCGCTCCGAGTTTCCAAATGGTCAGTCCGCTCCGAGTTTCCAAACGGTCAGTCCGCCCTGAGTTTCCAAATGGTCAGTCCGCCCCGAGTTTCCAAATGGTCAGTCCACCCCTGTTCTAGTATTTAGTACTCCCTGAACCCTCCAACCCCCTACACACACCCATACACATCCCTGTGATTTTGTCCATGACCCTAGGAACTGCTTATGTGTCAAGGGGGGCTGGAAGCATCAGCAGATCCAATTCCCACATCTATCTGTCTTGTCCAGGTAAGCCCACATCATCTGCCAGGGTCACCTGCCTGTGTACTTATTCTGCTGGTTGGTGGGAGCCAACCAGCCCCTTTGGTTCCCACAGTCTGTTTCCTTCCTGCCCCCTTTCCCAATTTTTTTATTTGGGCCCATCTTTTCCCCTTTCTCTCTTCCACCTCCTTATCTCCCCTTCTTCTTTCACTCTTACCATTCCCACTGGCCTTCCTATTACAGGATCCCTTTTTTGCATCTAGGTGGCTAAAACACCCATTGGCAATTCCTCCTCAGTAGCCTAGCTCTTTGTAAGCCAATCACAGAGTCACCCTACAGGATTAGACTGGCTAGGGTTCTATGTCTGCAACCCGTATCTCCAGAATGTAACTGTACCTTCTTCCTAAAGAGGAGAAACTATAACCATCTTTTTTTAAATAAGTATATTGGGGCAGCACAGTTGCTAAATGGTTAGCACTTCCACCTGGCAGTTCTAGGGTTGTTGGTTCAAATCCCAACCACAGCACCACCTGCCTGGAGTTTGCATGTTCTCCCTGTGCCTGCATGGGTTTCCTCTGAGTACTTCGGTTTCCTCCAACACCCTAAAGACATGCTGGTAGGTGAATTGGCTCCTGTCTAAATTGGCCCTAGTATGTGTATGTATGAATGTGAGTTAGGGACCTCAGATTGTACACCCCTTGAGGGTTAGAGACTGATGTGAATGTACAATATATATGTATGTAAAAGCTCTGCGTAAATTGACATCGCTATATAAGTACCTGAAATAAATAATAAAATAAAATATTGTGCTGATACATACCCTCATTTCTTTCTACTTCATTTAATGTTTCTCCCCCTTGAAAGGGAATATGCTTTGCAACTTTTATATATTTTGTAATTGTTGGTTACCAATATTGTTAATAAAAGTTTCATGGAACAGAAATCAGCTTACAGCAGATTACACATCAGAGCAAAAGAAAACTATTGTAAATGTAAGTGGGTAGGCTCATACAATATGTTTCACATGTTTGGTCATGCAAGAAAAACTGCAGTTAGGAAAATGTTCAAATCAGTAAAGCTGGCCATTAATGGATCAAAATTCGGCTGGTTCAGCTCTCTGGTTGTATGAGAAGAAAAAAAAAACTACAAGTCTGTGGCCAGCTTTACCAATATAAATATCCAGGTCCTGGGGAATACAGTAAATATGTGGAAGCCCAGTTACAATTTTAGAATAGATTGTTAGAACACATTTCCAGGTGCATAAATAGAAAAAAAAGGTGTGAGGTAGCAGATTTACACTGATACTTCAGCTGGGCTTTAAAGTGTAAATAAACCCATCAATTTAACTGTTTCAAAAAACCGTTACATTCAAGGCATGCTGGGAACACTAACTGTCACATTTGCTTGTGCTCTCAATGGAACTGTCAAACCATCAAACAACTCTTGTCATAACTGATCACATGTGCAGCACCCTAGCAACTGTTGATTGGACAGCAGCTGAGATAGTAGCTTCCTTGGCTGTAAAGGGCAGGAGAGTTTCATTCCGCTTTAATCAACACATAGAAGCAGGGGCAGACTGACCATTTGGAAACTCGGGCACTGCCCGAGGGCCCGGGGTCAGTAGGGGGCCCCATGAGATGCCTCTGGTACCTTTTTATAGGCTTTTTTGAGTTTGAGTTTTTATCTACTGATAAAACAGAGCCTTGGGGGCAATCTGCACATGCTCTGTTTGGTGTGTATTGCTAGAGAGTTTTTTTTTCTTGGGAGGCTGCATGTGATCAGCACAGGGCCAATCAGCACTGTCCAAACAGGGGTCAGGGGTTATGCAGCCTCAGAGGACAATTAGGGGAGAATTAAAACTCCTCCTACAAGCTTTAACCAGTGCTCTGCTGGACACTGATAGAAGTCACAATACTGCTGTATACTGCTGATGGGAAAAGGTATTTAGCCGTTTATATTTACTAAAATAATTGAATTTCCACATTCTGTGTACTGTGGGAGACCAGATATAGTGAATGCAGGGTTCTGGGTTTCGTAAAACTTGAAAACTCATAAACGTACATCATTGCTCCTAAAGGCTCAGTACATTGATGGCCAGTTGGAGAATGGCTCACTTATATTATTGGTCAGTGGACCTAAGGGAGTGAATAGACCAAGGGCAGATGGAGCTGAGGGAGTCCACCCTTCCTTAAAGGTACAGGAGCACACTGGACACCCAGCACGTCCATCTGAACTTGGTCTATCCATTACATACATGTGCCACTACTATGGGGGCTCTTAAAATTGAAGAGTTAGGAACTACAGAATACTGGGGTGCCGTGATGAGGCTCTGTAGCTTACACATTTGTAAATGTGTGCTAATTAAATCCCTATTTTTAACGTACACTGTTAGACAGGTTCATTTGGTTTGTTTGCAGGCTAGCTGGCACGTTAGACCTGGGAATTTGTCTTTTTTGTTGTTTGACATGCATCACCGTTCCATGTGCTCCTTGCTGTGAAGGCCAGTTATAGACTGGGGTAGTGACCATTTTTTTGTACTGTTGAATACAGTCATTCATCTGTCATTTTTGTAGTAGTTTAGAGAAGGAAATTATCCTCATTTGTTATACTTCAATCAAGTTGGGCATCCCATAACCCTTTACCCCAACCAAGTTGAATTCCCTCATAAATAAAAAAAAAAAGCCCATGAACCAGGGTTGGACTGACCATTTGGAAACTCGGGCACTGCCCGAGGGCCTGGGGTCAGTAGGGGGCCCCATGAGATGCTCCTGGTACCTTTTTCATAGACTTTTTTTAGTGGCAAAGACACAGGGGCCCCATGATCCCCTATTGCCCAGGGGCCCCATGAGTAGTCAGTCCGCCCCTGCGTAGAAGACGAGATTCAGCCATTATGTGGCTGCATTAAGCAGTTCAAATTCTGCAGTGTAATGTGTCAGGGTCTGGGGCTGAACCTTTGCGATGTCTGGCTGTAGCTCTTCTCCCTGTAGCACCTGAGATGCTGGACAGCTCCCTGTCTGATCCCTTGGACAATCATGCCTTATCTCTTGTTTCTTGTGAATCTTGAACTCTTTGCTCCTCCCACGAATGTCTTAATTCAAACCATGTCTCTGCACTTCCTCTTTACCAGATGTTTGTGTTCTCTCCAGCCGATATTGTGCTGTCCTTATCTTCATTACCTTACATTACTGACCTTTGACTTGTTCATGATCCCAACCTGCAACCACTTGTTACCAAACTTGTTAACTGACTATGTTTCTGCTTGATCCCTACCTGCTATATCTGCTGCTGGACTCCGGGTTGCTTACCTTCTGGTGGGGTCATCCTGAGGACTGTGACCTAGTAATAACATGCAGCAAAACCCATCTCCACCATCAGATGCACTGGTCAATACCAATTAGTGTTTAGACCCTGCACCTCAGGTGAGCCCACATCATCCACCAAGGTCACCTGCCTGTGTACTTGTCCTACTGGTTGGTTGGAGCCCTTCTACTGCTATAGCTACTGGTCTCCAAGCCTGATCCCTGACTGTGACATACTGCCCTTTGGGTATAGATCAGCAATGAAAGTTGTTTGGAATAGATAACTAGAGAAAGCAAATGCCTGAAAAGTTCAACTGTTAGTGGTTTGCAGAACAAGGAGAGAACCCATGCAAGTCCAGCGGTATATTCTGCTGAGGGTGCAGATCAGGCTAGGAGTTCACCCTGACCAGGGGCGGACTGATCATTTGGAAACTCGGGCACTGCCCGAGGGCCCGGGGTCAGTAGGGGGCCCCATGAGATGCCCCTGGTACCTTTTTTATAGGCTTTTTTGAGTTTGGGCAAGGACACAGGGGCCCCATGATCCTCTATTGCACGGGGACCCCATGAGTTGTCAGTCCGCCCCTGACCCTGACTCTATATTATCTGCATCACAAAGTGAGAAATCTCAGCTAACCCACACCATGTAAGCCCAGCGTGTAATAGGTGATAGTAGCCTCAGCCTAACTTGATCCAGTCTACACCCCCCAACAAGTTTCATCCCACCACGGGGGTTAGTAACACATTATATGGAGTCAGGGCAGACTCCTAGTCTTACCTGTACCCTCAGGAGAATATACTGAACTGGGGACATAGATGCCAGAGTGGAGACTCTGATGTTGGTTTAGGTTCACATTTGTGATCCGACTGAACTTTTTAAACATTTAGAAATTCTGAAACAATGCGTAAAATGGATGTAAAGCTCCCGGCAACCATACCTTATGAAATTATAGGGCTAAAAGATCATCCATAGTAATTTCTGTAAAGGAGAAGTACAGCCAAAGCTCTGGATCACAGGAGTGTAGTCCGTTCTGCACTCCTGTGACATGTTTTCAGCTGACAGCGGACTGAAGTCCGCTGTTGGCTGATGTCACCCAGCCAGTCCAGACTGGGGAAAGATCCCGACTTTAAAGTCCACCCCAGAGTCTGGAGCAGCACTTGGCTCAGCCTCTCAGTGATCTGCTGAGAGCCTGAGCCAGCAGTTCCCTTCCCCTCCACAGCCCAGTGCTCCAGTGAGAGCTGGGGGGGAGGGGGCTGAGCAGAGAGCGGTGACTGACAGTCCCACTCTCTGCTCAGAGTGGAGAGGAGAACTCAGTGGTCAGCGGTCATGTGATCACGGAGTTCTCACCCTTAGAGCCAATGGAGGACAGATGTAGCATCGGACCCATGCTGCATCCACCTAGGTAAATATAAATAGGGAAAAAAAATCCCTACTTCTCTTTTAAAAAACTCTACTCTTTAGGACAGAAGGGATTTTTTTCCCTATTTATATTTACCTAGGTGGATGCAGCATGGGTCCGATGCTACATCTGTCCTCCATTGGCTCTAAGGGTGAGAACTCCGTGATCACATGACCGCTGACCACTGAGTTCTCCTCTCCACTCTGAGCAGAGAGTGGGACTGTCAGTCACCGCTCTCTGCTCACCCCCCCAGCTCTCACTGGAGCACTGGGCTGTGGAGAGGAAGGGAACTGCTGGCTCAGGCTCTATCCTAAAGGCTCAGGTTCTATCCTAAGAGTAGAGTTTTTTAAAAGAGAAGTAGAGATTTTTTTTCCCTATTTATATTTACCTAGGTGGATGCAGCATGGGTCCAATGCTACATATGTCCTCCATCGGCTAGAAGCATTGGCAGTCAAGTTAATGGTGCTCAAGCATCAACAGAAACAGATATTTGAAGTAGCTTCAGTTCCCTTTCTCCCGAAAGACTTTTGGAAATCCAAACCACCAAACATTTCATCGGATATAGATTTGACCATCCATATCTCTGAAATCCTATCCAAATTTAATGTCCTCCAAAATTTGGGATCATCTCTAATATCAATAGATAACCGATGTCATTAGGGCACTGAAGCATAAAGGCTCTTTGAACCTTTCAATATTTGTCTTAAAAAAAATGTGCTGATGGGTTTATTTATTCCAGTTAAAAAAAGACGTACTCCAATGTGTTTTCTACATTTTTATTACCTGCCCAGGTTTGCTTCCTACACATTCTTTAGTAATAACTACTGTCCATACTTTTTACACACCACCGAGACTGATTTTCTGATTAGCCTTGCTAATGAAAAGTGATGAAAGACGATATAGGAAACATTACTCACTCAGCACTAAGCAAGCAAGTAACCCAGCAGACAATAAGTTAATTAGTAAAAGGGAATTAGCAAGTTTTTCTTCTGAAGATGTATTGTAAAAAAGAAAACATCAGTGCAGTTATTCAGAGCATAACTAAATCAACAAACATAGAATATTCTCTGTGTATAGTAATGACATTCCATAAAATGCTTTAAATTGTGTAATTAATATTTTAATTATATTTCGCAACTATCATTGCTTCCTACTGTGAAAAGTAACAGGGATGGCAATTTTCAAGAAGGATGACAAGATTGCCTTCATTACTGGTCAAGGATGCATGCGTATGTCTGCACTGTTCTTAATTTTGCTCATGAATGCGATTAGATGAACTGATTATATACTCAGAAATATAGAAGATTTGAGGGTCTGGGCAGGTATTTTTCAGCATATACTTTACTGGCTAGGGACAAGACATCAAGGTATTACCAATGCAGGCACTTGAATGTTATATATTTAATTTTCACAGCAGGGAAGAAGTGAATTTAAGATGTTCATGTATATCAAGAAAGTCTGGTTGGAATAAAGTTATATTTGCAGGGTTGCCCTCTGATGTAGCCATTCAGGAGCCTCCAGCACATACATAAATGTCTGTCAGTAACTGTCCATTCTCTATCCTTTTCTAAAAGTGTGTCCAGCACCATTCATTACTGGAAAAATATAGTCTATTTACAGTACAGAGTACACATTTAGAGATCGTTCCTGTTACCAGAGATTACTTTTCTGATGCTGTATTGATGCCATAAACATCCTTATAATGAAAATCTTTATCTATCATGTTCAATAAGATCCCTTTCAAAAGAACTACTAAGATAACCGAATATGCTCTATATATAGAATTTAAACTGATTTTATTTTTTATACATAAAAAACATATTCTACTTACTGTGACTTTGCACACAGCAGCCTCACTTCTCTTCTTTTCGGGACACCACTGGCGCTCTTGGTTCCTCCCCCTTGAAAACTGCCCCTAGGGAAAGCCACTCACCCTGTGGGCGCTGCTGCATGCTCACTCCCAAGCCACTGCTCTATGTGTCCATAACACACATAGATCCGTGGCTCGCCCCTGCCCCCCCCCCCCGCGTTCTCTCCTCATTGGCTCATTGGCTGTCTCAGCCAATGGGGAGGAAGAGTTCCCAGACAGAGGCTGTCAAGAACGTTGCTGGATCTGAGGGAATCCAGGTAAGGATTCGGGGGAGTTTGGGGGGCACTGCAACAGAAGGTTTTTTACCTTCATGTATTATTATTATTATTATTATACAGGATTTATATAGTGCCAACAGTTTGCTCAGCGCTTTACAATATAACGGGAGACAATACAGCAACAATACAGTTCAATACAAGAGGGATAGGAGGGCCCTGATCCTGGGAGCTTACAATCTAGGAGGGAGGGGTTAGTGGTACAAAAGGTAATAACTGTGGGGGATGGACTGGTAGGAGGAGTAGAAGATTCCATTATTAGCTGAGGGCAGGATAGGCTTCCCTGAAGAGATAGGTTTTCTGAGATCGCCTAAAAGTGAGCAGAGTAGGCGATAATCTGATAAATTGGGGTAGAGAGTTCCATCGGAAGGGGGAAGCTCTGGAGAAGTCCTGGAGACGAGCATGGGAGGAGGAGACAAGGGAGCTAGAGAGCAGGAGGTCTTGTGAGGAGCGGAGAGCATGGTTTGGGTGATATTTGGATACAAGATTGCTGATGTAATTTGGGGCAGAGTTATAAATGGCTTTATATGTTATTGTTAATGTTTTGAATTTTATCTGTTGGGCAATGGGAAGCCAGTGGAGGGATTTTCAGAGAGGGGTGGAGGACACTGAGTGGAGGCCAGTGGAGGGATTGGCAGAGAGGGATGGCTGATACAGAATGGTTAGTAAGGTGGATGAGTCTGGCAGCAGCATTCATAATAGACTGAAGAGGGGATAGCCTGCGATTCGGTAGGCCAATGAGGAGGGAGTTACAATAGTCAAGGCGAGATATCGAGATATAACAAGGGAGTGAATAAGTTGTTTAGTGGTTTCCGAGGTTAGGAACAGGCATATCTTGGAGATGTTGCGGAGGTGAAGTCTACAAGATTTGGACAGTGATTGGACTTGGGGCTGAAAGGACAGATGGAAGTCTAGGGTTACACCAAGCACCCTGGCATGAGGGGAGGGACTGATGATTGTGTATATTGATTTTGATGGAGAAGTCAGGGGAGGGGGCACGAGCTGGAGGGAATACTAAGAGCTCGGTTTTGGAAAGATTGAGTTTGAGGAAGTGGAGTGACATCCATGCCGATATATACTGAAGCCTCAATCCTCCTTTTTTCTGGTCTCCAACTGGCTCTTATGGCCTCTCCACCTTACCAAGTGCCCCCATAGCTCACTCCTGATCCAGCTTTGTGTGTCCATAAGACACACAGAGCACGGCTCGGCCCCACCCCCCACTCCCTTCTGACTGACTGTAATTGATAGCAGCAGGAGCCAATGGCTCCAACTGCTGTGTCTGAGCCAACGAGGAGAGAAAGAACTGAGAGAGCCTGGGTAGAGATTGGGCTCAGTTAAGTATAAATTACTTAATTCTTTTGGAACCAATTTAAGTCACATAAAATGAATATTAAGTAGTTTTCTGTCTTGTAAAAAATAGAATTTTGGTACTCACAGTAATATTCTTTTCTTGGAGTCTATTGAGGAACACATAAAGTCATGTGCTATCAGATTATACTGTCACTTACAGCAGGATTTAACCCTGTCAAACAAAAAGTCTTTAGGCCAGCCAAGGATAACCCCTCTTCTGCCCAGCACGCCTGTTTTTAGCAAGCAGTGCCAAGGGTATAATCCTGACCACAGAGGGCTTAGACCTGTGTCCCTCATTTGACTCCAAGAAAAGGATTTTATCTTGAGATAAAAAAAAATTCTATTTCCTTTCTGTTCGATTGAGGAACATAAAATCAGTCCAACTATAGGGTGTGCAACAGTACAGCTTTAGTGCTAAGGAACTATGGATTGCATGCAGCTCAAAAGCCATCAAATATCCAAAGCCTGATGTTGACACCAGATGAGGTCCAGCCTTTTTCTGATAGGGAAGATGCCAACATGACAAGAGAGAAGAAACAAGGGGGGGGGGGGGGGGGGATTTACTAAAACTGGAGAGTACAAAATCTGGTGCAACTGATGCACAGAAACTAATCAGTTTCCAGGTTCTATTGCCAAAGCTTAATTGAACAAGCTGAAGTTAGAAGCTGATTGGCTACCATGCACAGCTGCATGATATTCTGAGTAGATCAACCCCAAGGAATCATTCTGATTCTTAAGACCAAATTACCTCTGGTCACACCTCATAAGGGCTGACTCTTGAAGAATCATGGACCATGGAGCTGATCAATCAGAAGCCACCAAAATAAGTCAGGTGCATTGCTTTGGCCAATCACAATGCACTGTCAGAGCGCAGTGTATTGTGCACCACGCCGGGCGAACAGCTAACCGAACGCCCTTACTGTTCATGTGTTCGCCGAACACACGAACGGACGGTATTCAAATCAAACTTACGTTCGACTCGAACATCAAGCCCATCACTAGTGTGGGTGTATGAGTGTTTATGTATTTATGTCTCTACCATTTCCCATATCCCTGTATATTGTGTTTGATAAGATGCCCATCTAAGAGTTTCTTTTAATTATAGACATCCCTCTGATGCCACCAATTCTGAAAGAGAGTTCTACATCCTTACAGATCTAACAGTAAAGAATCCCTTGAATAGTTTATGGTTAAAACTCTTCTCATCAAAATTCACTGATTGACAGACTGTGGGAAGACAGCGCTGGACCCCAGGCACTGGTAAGTAGCCAGTAGCAACAGGATTTTTCACAGAAAATGAAGACACCTGTCCCTGTGGATTCTTTCTAAAGTTACCCATGCATCTGTAGATTTCTCTATTTCAGCCCCCCAGCCTGAGCAAGAAAAATCAATCATTTGCTCCATCTGGCCTTAGGATGATACCGCTTCCAACTCAGCAGCTCACATTGTGATTAAGAGATGACAGTCTTTATCAAGCCCTAACATGAGTCTTTTATTGGAGCTAATTATGAATCTAACAACATCCACTACTCAAGCCCTGAATAAGACCATTTCTCTGAAACGTGTTGGCTGTATTTGATGATCTTAACCAATAAAGGTGCACATGCACAGTTTAAAGCACAAAGAGGTAAGTAAGAGCTAGAAGTCAATACAACTGCTGAGACACCAAACGGTACCAAACAAACCTCCAAAACATCAGTATAAAATTGGGTGCAGCGCTAAAATAAACATAACCACATACGTAGATATATATACTGTATATATAAATGTAAATGACAATGAGAAGATCTGTTAAAGTGACAAGTGACAATGTGCTGTCAAAAAATAAAGTAACTGAGTGGTATCATGAAACTTTGTCACTCTAACCATATATGTAACTATGCATATACAGTGTAAGTAATTAGGTACTGGTGAGAAGATCTATAAAAGTGACCAGTGATAAGGTGCTAACAAATCAAATGCATAAGGTGACTCAGTGGTAACATAAAACGTTGTCACTATACAGTGACCAGTAGTGCAAACAATAATCAACAAATAGTCCAAATAAGTGCATGGAAGTTCATGAAGATTTCCGATATCTGTAAGGTGGTGATGTGGCCAGAAGTATAAAGACTGCGCACTCACCAGATGCGCAATCAATGTGCGCATTTAGAGATAACACTCTCAGTGGTAAAACTGGAGAGCCCTTCATAGACAGTACGATCTGATTGTACGACACTGTGTGCTACAAGGACACCGAGACAATACGATCATTTCTGTGCCTTCACATACAGACCCTCATACCACATAATGGATGGGCTCCCTGTAAGCTTCTAACCACCCACAGAGCTGCATGAAAGGAGGGGCAGAGCCATTGCTGACAGCGGAGTTGAGCAGTGAGGGACATCAGACCAGACCAGACCTTACTTACCTTAAAGGGGCCTCCAGTTTTACCACTGAGAGTGTTATCTCTAAATGCGCACATTGGTGGTCACTGGTCACTTTTATAGATCTTCTCACCAATACCTAATTACTTATATATGCATAGTTACACACATAAACATCAAGGCTTTTGGAGATACTTTTGTAACCCTTTCCAGCTTCATGCAAGTCAACAATTCTTGATCGTAGGTCTTCTGAGAGCTCTTTTCTGCGAGGCATGGTTCACATCAGACAGTGCTTCTTGAAACCAGTAAACCCAAAACAGGTGTGTGTTTTTTAAGGGCAGGACAGCTGTCAGCAACACATCCAATATCATCACACTGATTGGAGTCAAGGTTGGCTCACTCCTGGCTCCAATTAGCTCTGGGAGAAGTCATTAAGCTAGGGCCTCGCATACTTTTTCCTCGCTGCACTGTGAATGTTTACATGTTATGTGCAATTAAACCATGGCAACATCTAATGTTTGTGTAGTATTATGTTCAGCAGACTGTGTTCTTCTATTGTTGTGACTTAGATGACGTTCAGAGCACATTTTATGCCCAATTTATGCAAAACTCCACGTAATCCCAAGGGGTTCACATACTTTTTCTTGCAACTGTATACTGTATATGCATAGTTACATATATGGTTAGAGTGACAAAGTTTCATGATACCACTCAGTCACTTTATTTTTTGCCAGCACCTTGTCACTTTAACAGATCTTCTCATTGTCATTTACATTTATTTATATAGATCTACCTATGTGGTTATATTCATTTTAGCGCTGCACCCAATTTTATACATGCGCAGTTTAGTTTACACGCCGCAGAAGACCGTGAGCAGGTAGGTAGGGGTATTTTATTGCAATAGGGACATTGCATTTATTTTATGCGACAATAAACCCCCATGTTTAGGGAGAATGTTGCTAGGCAAGACTTATCATCACACATCTTCTGTTAAATGTCTTCAGCTCCACTTTATTGTGTTTTGGACTCTTTTTTACTTTAGTATGGTTGCTGTGTTTACCGGATAGGATTAATAGCTCATTGTGTGCTTTCCCTTGCTGCCTGGATTTGCTCTTTAACCTGTTGACTATTCTACTAAACCGCAGTTTATATTGTATTTTTATTTATTACAGGTACTTATATAGTGCCATCAATTTTTACACAGCGCTTTACATGTACAATATATTGTACATTCACATCAGTCCCTGCCCTCAAGGAACTTACAATCTACAGTCCCTAACAGGGGCGGACTGACCATTTGGAAACTCGGGCGCTGCCCGAGGGCCCGGGGTCAGTAGGGGGCCCCATGAGATGCTCCTGGTACCTTTTTCATAGGCTTTTTTTGAGTGTGGGCAAGGACACAGGGGCCCCATGATCCCTTATTGCCCGGGGGCCCCATGAGTTGTCAGTCCGCCCCTGGTCCCTAACTCACATTCAGGGGTGTATTTACCACAAAGTAAACAAGGCATTTGCCTAGGGTGGCATTATTCAAGGGGGCAGCACTACCCCCTGGAAGAAGGGACACATGCGGAATGGGGATCAGGTGGGATCGAGAGAGGCTGTGGGCTAGTTGACGTTATATGCAGAGCCCAACTCTCTTTCCCAAGGATGCCTGGAGCTGTGAAGGTGAGTGCCTTTCTCTCTTTTGGTGGGGAAGGTGGTGTTTGGGGAGCAATGGTAGTGGAAGGCTCTCTCAGGTGGGGTGCAGGGGTGTTGTTGGTCAATTTCTCAGGCTCTCTCCTCCACGGAGGTGGGGGGTGACGGTGATCGGTGTCAGGCTCTCTCCACAGGTGGTTTCTGTGTTGCCTAGGGCATCACAAAACCTACATACACCACTGCTCATATTCATATACTAGGGCCAATTTAGACAGGAGCCAAGTAACCAATCAGCATGTCTTTGGAGTGTGGGAGGAAACCAGAATACCTGAAGGAAACCCACGCAGGCACAGGGAGAACATGCAAATTCCAGGCAGGTAGTGCCATGGTTGGGATTCAAACCGACAATCCTATTGCTGCCAGGCAAAAGTGTTAACCACTTAGGCACTGTACCAGGGACGGACTGACCATTTGGAAACTCGGGCACTGTCCGAGGGCCCGGGGTCAGTAGGGGGCCCCATGAGATGCCCCTGGTACCTTTTTCATAGGCTTTTTTGAGTTTGGGCAAGGACACAGGGGCCCCATGATCCCTTATTGCCTGGGGGCCCCATGAGTTGTTAGTCCGCCCCTGCTCTGTACATCACAATCAGTCAGTAGGGGGCCCCATGAGATGCCCCTGGTACCTTTTTCATAGGCTTTTTTGAGTTTGGGCAAGGACACAGGGCCCCATGATCCCCTATTGCCTGGGGGCCCCATGAGTTGTCAGTCCGCCCCTGCTCTGTACATCACAATAAATAAATCATAATGCATGAATGCTATATAAGATTACTTTGTACAGTCTAAATTGTACATTAAAATACCATGAAACATTCTTTACATTTTAAAGAGGTAAGGCGACCATATCTGTCACTTTTCATGACTTCCTCCAAGAAAGAAAAAACGTTTCCTGAAATGCAGAAAATTGAGCAAACAGCCATAAAACCGCCAAATAGATTTTTCCCTAAAATATCAAGCGAAAGAACTACAATGTTAATTAGGAACCATCACCCCTTGGTGTTGTTTCCTACTCCTAATGCAGAATGGGATTTCATGTCTAACAGAAAGAGAGATTAGTTTATGGATTTACAGTACACAATCCCTTTCTGATAAAATGAAATCTGACTACCTCTGAAAGGCTTCCTTTCCCCCATGCTAAATGGGTAGATAAGCTATTACCATGCATGAAGTTGTAAGACACAAACTGCATATGATAAACATGTCACGGGGAACATAGCTATGACAGTAGCAAATGTAAATAGAGATAATCTACAGTGATTGGCGTTCTCCGGGGAGATTACATGTCACTACTGTACTGAGATCTAACAAGGGCTGCTTTGAAATAAGCATCGGAGTGAATGATCTCTTAGGTTCTGGAAAACACTAGGAGATCAGAGGAAATAGACCCCAAGCTCAAAGTACCAGAAAAACTAGAAAATATCAGTTTTCTGGTTCACTTCAGAGATCCAGCTTCTCAAGAGCGCAAATTTCAACTTCAAAGGACCGATAAACCTAGAACAAGAAAGTACTTTATGTGGAAAAGCTCTACTAGTAAAATTCACTAAGTTGCTTGTGGAACTATGTATACCGGAGGCATTTTACATCTTTATATCTCACAGATATTTGTCCCTTTAATTTGTTTGTCCCTGGACATGTTTCTTATGTCAGGCAATAATTATTTTCCTTGAAAAATACTTTTTTTTTTTTCTTCATTATGGGAAATTCTTGTTATAAATTTATTTTATAGTAGTTTTAAAGAAGATTTTAATTATTAGTATGATTTAAATTTTACAGTTCTGTCCTCAAAGTACATTTTGTCTCATTTTTCTAATTACTTTCTAACCCTAGTTATAAGGTCCAATCTGCCCACTCCTCCTAGAGCAGCAGATCTGACAACAGCTATGAAGGAGCAGGGGTGGACTGACCATTTGAAAACTCGGGTACTGCCCGAGGGCCCGGGGTCAGTAGGGGGCCCCATGAGATGCCCCTGGTACCTATTTCATAGGCTTTTTTGAGTTTGGGCAAGGACACAGGGGCATCATACATACTAGGGGGGTACAACTGGGGGAATCAATGGTGGAGAAGGATCTGGGGGTTCTGGTAGATCACAAGCTTAATAATGGCATGCAATGCCAAGCTGCGGGTTCTAAAGCGAGCAAAATCCTTTCTTGTATTAACCACTTCCTGTCTGGCCGTTGTATATAAACGGCCGGACAGTGGCAGTGCAGGGGTGGGTGGCCATTTATAAATGGCCTCCCCGCCCCCTGCTTGTGCGCGCTCCCTGGAACACAGTGGAACACCGATCGTCGAATGGAACCTCTGTGTGAGGTCCCGATCATGTGATTACTGATTGGCCAATCAGTGATCATATACAGATTAGTAAGCAAGATGTCACTTCTGACATCATTACTTACTACATGTGAAATCTGTGAATGATCACAGAGAAGTCACATGGTACAGGCTTTTTTGAGTTTGGGCAAGGACACAGGGGCCCCATGATCCCTTATTAGCCGAGGGGCCCCATGAGTTGTCAGTCCGCCCCTGTGAAGGAGATGGCTGATTCATAGTTGCAGTTTGTTTCAGTTCTAAGCACTTTCTCATGATGAGCAATGCAGAAGGAGGGGGAGTGTTAGCATTAGTTGTCTTGGAAAAGTACTCACAGCTGAAGCAAGCTGCAGCTATGAATCAGCCATCTCCTTCATAGCTGTTATCGGCTGTACTAAGAGGGGAGAATAGCAGGTCATACCTCATAACTAGGGTTAGAAAGTACATAGAAACAAGAGTCAAGATGAATTCAAGCAATGCATTCACTCCTTGGTTTTACCCACCTTGACTACCTCAAGTCCTTCCTCACTGGTCTACCATTACACGGGCTATCCCTCCTTCAGTCTGTTACGAATGCTGCTGCTAGACACCTTACTAACAGATCCGTGACTGCTGCCCCTCTCTCCCAATCCCTCTACTGAATTCCAGAAGTCTAATGTATAAAATTCAAAATACTAGCCACAACATACAAAGCCATCAAGAACACTGCCCCCAGCTACATCACAACCTCATCTGCAGATTTAGCCAAAATCATCCTCTTCACTTCTCCTAAGAGCTCCCTTGTTACCTCCTACCATGCTCAGCTCCAGGATTTCTCCAGAACCTCACCCTTCCTCTGGAACTCCCTACCGCAGTATGTCTGGTTAGATCCTACCCTGTCCACCTTTAGGTGATTCTTAAAAACTCATTTATTTAGGGAAGTCTACCCCGCCTCCACCTAAAAACTGTACTTGGGCCACATCCATCAGATCATCCCATGCAGTGTCTATCACAGTGATTTCCAGCTTCCACAGAAATCCCATAAGTATGGTATATACCAGTGGCTGGCCATGCATTTCATACCTAGGACTTCTTTCCTACCTGAATAAATCCAGCAATTTTTGGCTGTAACCTTAACCTCCCTGGCGGTATTCCCGAGTGTAGCTCGGTGTAGAGTTTCAGTACCAAAAGCAGTAACCCCGAGCTACACTCGGCTTACCATGCAGCGTTACATAGGGAGTCCCTGCAGCACTTACCTTGTCCTTCGCTCCCGCGATGCGTCCCCTGCAGTGTCCCCGGCCATCTCCTCCGGCCGATGCCGGCATCCGGCTTCCGTGTTCCGGTCCCTGTGACGTCGGGACGTACGGGCGCCGGAACTGGCGGCAAATTTGAAATTTTAAAAAAAAATTACATTTTTTGAAAAATGGTTATTACATAGTATTCCATTACTGTTTCAAAACATTTCACATACATTTTGTCCCGAGTGCTTTGTCCTGCGCCCTGCCTGCATTTTGACTGTTCTTTCTGCCTGAAAAAGCGGTTTTAGATCAGCTAGAGAACAGCGATAGTAAATTAGAACCACTTGCAGAATTGAGTGATAATGATTCATGGGGGAAATTCCTCATCAGACACTGAAAATGATTCTGCGACTTTGCTCAGCGATGTGCGAACTTGGCGCTATGTTTCCAATTTCAGTGTTTTTGGTTTGATTATATTATTTAATTAAATTTATTATTATTATTATATTATTATTTTTTATGATTATTTATTAAATTATAATTTATGATTTCGTGTTTCAAGTTTTATCATGTCCGGAATGTTTACTAGGCTCTTGTTCGGACAGATTTCAGTGAGTTATTCCTAAATTACAGCCTTCAATAAAAAAAAATACATATTTCCATGCAAAAAAATAGTACCGCTTTCAGCACCAAAAATCTGAAATAATCATACCGCCAGGGAGGTTAAACATTCAGCACGGAAACACATGGACACGAAAATGTGGGGCCTGGATGATCCAGGGTTGACCATAAGAAAAAAATGTAAAGAAATTGCATTATACTCACCAAAACTACTGATTATTTGTACACTAAATCCATCCTCCTGTATCCCCTCAAGAAAAGTTCAATTACTCTAATCTGTGCGTTTCAGTTCCAACAATAACTTCTTTTCTATCGCCATAGAGGCTAATGCTGAAAGTCGAGTCCATCCGTATTTCTGTCATAAGTGATTGTATGCCTGCTAGATGACCCCAGTGTCGCCAACTCAAAATCTGATTGGTTAAAGCAATTTTTATTGCCATTTACTATAAACTACAGGAGCCAGCACTGTTGGTTCCGAAGGCCTCAAGGCAGATTTCTTTGACTTTGGCAACACATGATGGCTATCAGAGCTGAAATACGATTGGGTAAAAACTCTAATATGAACATACACTATGAAATGGAGAGAATAGACTATTGGAAATAATTTAATATAATAATAAAAAAATATATTAAAACATAAGTCAGTGACTGTGATAGTTTAAGCCGTGTTTCCATTGTTACATACCGTAGTTAGTCTGGCTGAAAAAGACAAAAGTCCATCCACTTCAACCAAAAAAAGTTATCGTAACCAGCAAAACTTGATCCAATTTGATCCTGCAGGGAGAAAATTCCTTCCTGATGCCCCAAGAGGCAATCGGATATTCCCTGGATCAACGTTACCTATAAATATTAATATCCAATTATATTCTGTGTATCTAGGAAAGAGTCCAGGCCTTTTTTAAAGCAATCTACTAAGCTGGCCAGAACCAACTCTTGAGGGAGTCTATTCTACATTTTCACAGCTCTTACTGTTAAGAAACCTTTCCATATTTGGAGATTAAATATCTTTTCCTCCAGACGTCAAGCATGCCCCCTTGTCCTTTGTGATGACCTCAGGGTGAATAACTCTAACATATGATCCTGCCACATTTCTATGGTTCACTATATGAACCACTGATGTATTTATACATGGAGATCATATCCCCCCTTATGTATTATACATGGAGATCATATCCCCCCTTATGTATTATACATGATGATCATATCCCCCCTTATGTATTATACATGGAGATCATATCCCCCTTATGTATTATACATGGTGATCATATCCCCCCTTATGTATTATACATGGTGATCATATCCCCCCTTATGTATTATACATGGAGATCATATCCCCCCTTATGTATTATACATGGAGATCATATCCCCCTTATGTATTATACATGGAGATCATATGCCCCCTTATGTATTATACATGGAGATCATATTCCCCCTTATGTATTATACATGGAGATCATATCCCCCCTTATGTATTATACATGGAGATCATATCCCCCCCTTATGTATTATACATGGAGATCATATCCCCCCTTATGTATTATACATGGAGATCATATCCCCCCCTTATGTATTATACATGGAGATCATATCCCCCCTTATGTATTATACATGGAGATCATATCCCCCTTATGTATTATACATGGAGATCATATCCCCCCTTATGTATTATACATGGAGATCATATCCCCCCTTATGTATTATACATGGAGATCATATCCCCCCTTATGTATTATACATGGAGATTATATCCCCCCTTCTGTATTATACATGGTGATCATATCCCCCCTTATGTATTATACATGGTGATCATATCCCCCCTTATGTATTATACATGGTGATCATATCCCCCTTATGTATTATACATGGAGATCATATCCCCCCTTATGTATTATACATGGTGATCATATCCCCCCTTATGTATTATACATGGAGATCATATCCCCCCCTTATGTATTATACATGGTGATCATATCCCCCCTTATGTATTATACATGGAGATCATATCCCCCCCTTATGTATATACATGGTGATCATATCCCCCCTTATGTATTATACATGGAGATCATATCCCCCCTTATGTATTATACATGGAGATCATATCCCCCCTTATGTATTATACATGGAGATCATATCCCCCATTAATCTCCTCTTCTCAAGAGAGAATAAATTCAGTTCCTCTAATCTGTCCTCATAGCTGATCTCCTCCATGCCTCGTATCAGTTTGGTTACCCTTCTCTGTACTTTCTCCAGTTCTCCAATGTTCTTTTTGTGAATTGGTGCCCAAAATTGAACTGCATATTCCAGATGAGGTCTTACTAATGATTTGTACCGGGGAAATGATATCTCTCTCTCTGGAGTCTATACCTCTTTTAATACAAGAGAGGATTTTGCTTGCTTTAGAAACTGCAGCTTGCCACCCTCTGTCCAAGTATACAACGTCCACTGCCACCCCTCTGTCCAAGTATACAACGTCCACTGCCACCCCTCTGTCCAAGTATACCACGTCCACCGCCACCCCTCTGTCCAAGTATACTAAGGTCCACCGCCACCCCTCTGTCCAAGTATATCACATCCACCGCCACCCCTCTGTCCAAGATTTTGCTCACCTCCTCATAAAAAGAAATCAGATTTGTTTGACAACTTCTGTCTTTCATGAATCCATGCTGTCTGTTGTTTAAAATATTTTTTTCAAGCAAGAGCTCATCTATGTTTAGGCCAGCAGAGAAGGCCTTGGAATTCTTTAAAATGGAACTAAACTCTCTCAATTGGTAAATCAATAGGAAGGTATAATATATTTACTTGTATACCTTCCTTCACATTACTTCAGTTGCTTCCTGATTTCTGGCCTAGGCCAAAATGATGTCATACATCCCAGGAGTATATAAGTAATCAGAAATCCTCAGAAATAAATAAATATTGAATATAAATAAGTGACCAATTCATATAATACAATCTATAAAATAATCAGAGATTTCATAAAAATAAAAATAAAACCACCTTGTAATATTAATAAAAATATATATAATGTCAACTTATAATAAATAACTGTGTATCATGTAAGACATAAGTGGTCACACTCTGAATCAATCAAGTGTCTAAAAAATTTAATATCGTGCTCACACACCTACTACAAAATAGTGACCAGGTTATATTACAACCTTTATACGGATAAAAGTGCTATAGTGCCAAAATAGTGCAAAAAAAATGTCCACTCTTTCAAAAATCAATTGAAAACAATGTCCATCTGGTGATAAATATAATCATGCAATGTGTGGTGGTTATTAACCAATTCGTGATTTGTGCCAAAATCTTCTCCTAGTGGTGGCTAAATTTCCTCCTCACCTCCTCCCAGTGACCCCTAGGGGCCAACAGGCTTGCAGGATCACCCTGGATCCTTAATTCATATAGGCCAGCAGCTTCCCTCCTTCATTGGATCTCTTTGTGGGGCTCCTATTTCCCCTACTCAGCCAAGGTGTCTCTGAAGAACAATGGCTCACCAATCCAGTGAGCCAAGAAAGAAAAGACCCTCTAAGTGTAGTATTTAACGACTCCTTTATTAAAAGTATTGAGTAATTACACTCACATTTCCTAGCAGTCCTCCCTCCTCACCGATGTGTGGGTACACTCTTTTATTTTATAGATTGTATTACATACATCCCAGGAGTCTTCATGGCATTTATTTTCCATTTGTCTGGAGGAGGGGAGGGAGGTCTCTGTCAGCTAAGCACAGCCTCCTGCCTGTATGCCTGACCTAAGGGGAGATCGATTCCAGGAAGTAAATGCTACATGAATCATCTGCCCTTTTTCAAGATGTCTGCAACTAAAAATGCTATGGGAGGTTTTTCTAAGTGATTTTTCAACAAAATAAAGCATGGAGACATGGATCAATGGTGAGTTTGCTTTGTATATTAAAATTGAATTGACACATAGAAGTGTGGCAGGATCATATGTTAGAAAGGGCTAACCCAACCCTATACTGATAAGTCATCAACCCAATCTAGGATATAACATCAAGAATAAAAGGAAAGTGAAGATTGTTCAAGGATGGCCCATCAGTATCAAAATCACACTGGATTCTTAAAAATTTACATTTTATTACAAAAGGACATATAAAAAGTCATATAAATCACAAATCCAGAACAATATCACCATCTATAAATATTTTAGGTATAGAAGTAGCAAATGGCAATTTTCATTTATCCAAAAAAGTCAACGCGTTTTGCGGTCATTGCAGCTTCTTCTGGGCTTCACATTTTCAAATGACAGATGCCTTGTTACATATAATTTCAATCTACAAGTCAAAAATGTAAACAGAAGTACATTGCATTGGTGTCTAGAATTTACAACTATCTATAATTATTCATATGTTTATATGTCTTTCAAGTATGAAAATTGATAGATAGTTGTAAATACTAGACATCAACCCATACAGTGTACTTATGTTTGCATTTTTGTCTTCTAGATTAAAATGCAACAAGGCATTTGTCATTTGAAAATGTGAAGCCCAGAAGAAGTGGCAACGACCACAAAACATGTTGGCTTTTTGGATAGATGACAATTGCCATTTAATACTTCTGTACCCAAAAAAACATTTATAGATGGTGATATTATTCTGGATTTGTGATTTGTATGACTTTCTATATGACTTTTTGTAATAAAATAGGGCTCAACAAATCCCAGGCGCCGGGTTGCCCTGATGACTAGGGTTCACACACTGCCTCCTACTGACTTCATTGCAAAATCATGTACCATTGCCTTCATTGCAGAATTGCATCCCATTGACTTCAATGCAAAATTACCTCCCATTGACTTCAATGCAAAAACACCTCCCATTGACTTCAATGCAAAAACACCTCCCATTGCCTTCAATGCAAAAACTCCTGTCAATAGCAATTCTGTGTGTACACTTATCTCTGTATGCCACTCTACTCTATCACTTATGAGTCTAGAATGCACCTCTACAAACTCGCACAGGACTCTTTTCGTAATGGCACTCAAAACACCATGCGTGTGGATTGCATCTGTGTGAACCAACTCAATAGGAACACATAAAATCTAGCCTGTCATGCGAATCTTTGAATTTGAAAGTGCACCCAGAATGGCATATGTGTGAATCGGGGTGGCTCCATTCACACCTGGGCATTTTGGAATCATGGCAGAATAGCTGCGATCGGAAAACGCGGGTTCAGGTGCCATTATTTTCAATGACGCCTAAAACGTAGTGCGGTTTTACTGTGATTGTGAAGCTTGTCACCCAAAAGTTGCCTTGCCCCGGGCTCTGACAACCCACGCTATGCTAAAAAAAAACTGACTCCTAACTTATTTAGCTGGCTCCTAGATTCAAAGCAAATTTGTCATGCCCTGTAATAAAATATACGTTTTATGAATGCAGTGTAATTTTGATACTGCCATTACATTATTGAACAACCTTCACCTTCTTTTTTTTCTTGATGCTATAAAATTGAATTAAACTGCATTTTTTGTTTGTGGTGCTCTGATACAGAAATAAAAAGAAGAAGAAAAAGAGGAAAAACTTTTTGGGGAGTTAAAAAAAAGGGGATTAAAAAAGGGTTTGAGTGTGTGGGTGCGGGAGGGGCTCCTAGCATCTGAAAAAAAGGAAAAATACACTTTATATATATACTTTAATGCCATAAAAACAACTCAACTTGTAATATTTGTTTAACGGCCTTTTAACCGCTTGACGACCACCTCACATAGGAGTATGGCGGCATAGCCTCTCTACTGTACTGGATAACATATCAAATACATGATCCAGCTCTTACAGGTAGGGGGCGCGTAAGCGCTGCCCTGGCTGTGCTGTGATTAGTCACAGCACAAGCTGATCAGTAGGTCCCGGTCAATGATTGAGGACTGGGACCCACTGATCAGCAAAGAGGAAGACAGGACTAGGGGCGGACTGACAATTCATGGAGCAATAGAGGATCATGGGGCCCCTGTGTCCTTGCCCAAACTCAAAAAAGCCTATGTAAAAGGTACCAGGGGGGCCCCCTACTGACCAGGGCCCTTGGGCAGTGCCCGAGTTTCCAAATGGTTAGCCCCCCCCTGGACAGGACAGAGTTCAGTAAACAACACAAAGCTCTGTCCTGTCAGCGGGGGTCTGCCGGTTTTTGTTTCCCTGCAAAGCAGGGAATAAAAACTGGCACATCCGTTAGTAGAAACTGCACACAGTAAATTCATAAAGCATTATTAGGAACACAGTTAACCTTTTGATTGCCCCTAGATGTTAACTGTTTCCAGCCACTGTCATTAGTACAGGGTCAGTGTATATTATTAGTATTGAACACTGTATTAGTGTCAATGGTTCCCACAAAATGTCAAATATGTCAGTTAGCATCAGATTGCCCACCATATGATCGCAGTCACGCTATGAGTTGCTGATCACTGCCATTACTAGTATAAAACTAAATAGATAAATAAGGATCCAAAAAAATATCCCATAGTTTGTATAGTCTATAAAATATATATGTATTATTATTATTATTATTATACAGTATTTATAAAGCGCCGATAGTTCACTCAGCGGTGTACATTACAATGGGAGACAGAACATGTGACAGAACAATACCAATACAATGCAAAACATGAGGGGATCGAGGGCCCTGCTCTTTCAAGCTTACAATCTAGGAGGGAGGGGATATATATATATATACATATAATATAAATCTATGAATATATATATATATATATATATATATATATATATATATACGGTATGTGTGTGTGTATGTATGTATATATATATATATATATATATATATATATATATACCCGCAGTATATACAGTGTGTGTATGTATTTATATAATAATGCCAATATATATATGCCATAGTTGGTATATTCTAGAAAATAAAAAAATAAATATATATATATATACATATATTATAGATAATGCAAACTATGGTATATTTATTGGGGTCATTATTTATATATATATATATATATATATATATATATATATATATATATATATATATATAGACAGACACACACCATATGTATAACTTTCACGCAAATCAATTAATATACAAGTGGGATTTTTTTTACAAAAAATATGTAGCAGAATACACTTAAGCCTAAATTTATGAAGAAATTCAATTTTTTTTTAAATTTTGATTGGATATATTTAATATAGAAGAAAGTAAAAAAAGCTTTTTTTCAAAATTTTTGTTCTGTTTTTGTTTATATCATAAAAAATTAAAAAAAACCTGAAAGGCGATCAAATACCACCAAAAGAAAGCTCTATTTGTGTGAAAAATTGCTATAAAGTTCATTTGGGTACAGCGTTGCATGACCGTGCAATTGTCAGTTAAATTAACGCAGTGCCAAATAGCAAAAAAAAAAAATGGCCTGGTCATGAAAGGGGGTAAAATCTTCTGGAGAGCAGGTGGTTAAGATGTAAAGTAACACAAGTGGTTTGTAAAAGCTGCAACTATATATACGGTATGTGTGTGTGTATGTATGTATGTATATATATTTATATATATACCCGCAGTATATACAGTGTGTGTATGTATTTATATAATAATGCCAATATATATATGCCATAGTTGGTATATTCTAGAAAATAAAAAATAAATATATATATATATATTATAGATAATACAAGCTATGGTATATTTATTGGGATCATTATTTATATATATATATATATATATATATGTATAGACAGACACACACCATATGTATAACTTTCACACAAATCAATCAATATACAAGTGGGATTGTTTTTACAAAAAATATGTAGCAGAATACATTTAAGCCTAAATTTATGAAGAAATTCGATTTTTTTTTAATTTTGATTGGATATATTTAATATAGAAGAAAGTAAAAAAAAAGCTTTTTTTCAAAATTTTTGTTCTGCTTTTGTTTATATCATAAAAAATAAAAAACACCCTGAAAGGCGATCAAATACCACCAAAAGAAAGCTCTATTTGTGTGAAAAATTGCTATAAAGTTCATTTGGGTACAGCGTTGCATGACCGTGCAATTGTCAGTTAAATTAACGCAGTGCCAAATAGCAAAAAAAAAAAAAATGGCCTGGTCATGAAAGGGGGTAAAATCTTCTGGAAAGCAGGTGGTTAAGATGTAAAGTAACACAAGTGGTTTGTAAAAGCTGCAACTACTTTGGACTATAAAACTGTCAAAAAAAACAGAAAAACCTGCCTTTTGAAGTCGGATAGATTCAATTATTCAAATAATATTTCACTTAATTGCCGTCTACTTGTTCAACTTTTCCTCCCTGCTTGTAGCTCACAATAAAAAAAAAAAAAAAAGTTTTGATTGCTGACAGGGCAAGATTTTAATTTCAGCGCAGGGAGAAGCTCCGTAGAAGACAGTTCGGAGAGAGGGAAAAGGTTTGCTTATCGCTGCCGGTATTTGCTCTGTTGAATAAACGGCATTGCCTCTAGACTGTTGAAATTATAATAAACACTGCAGTCAGCTCTTTGCAGCTTACTTGTAGTTTTGACAGCAGCAAAGCTAAATAGCACCACAGCCTTCCACTTATTTAAAATACATCAAAGAATGGAGGAAAAAGTAGAGCCAAGCAAAATGTTCAAATAAGTTTTTTTTTTTTCTTCTAGCTGCCCTGACAGGCTGTTAAATGGATATTATAATCACCTAGTCTACAGACTGTCTGCTTTTAATGCAAAAGCGACACATTTTGTGTCAGGCAGAACTGGGAAAACTCAAAGTAATTGCGTGGTACCTGAACACATTGCTCCGGTACCAAATACATGTTTTGGGAAAGTTCCAAGAATATCTTCCTTTAGACATAAAATAGAGTCCTATAGATATTTTGTGATGCATTTCTGTCTCAGAATTTGGTGTTTTGTATTTGAAGTTCGAAGTTTAAGTGTGAGTGAAATAGTGTATTTTGAAATTAAATGGATAAGTTTTTTTATAAACCTTAAAATAAAAAAAAAACAAAATAAATAGGTTTAAAAGTAAGATGATTATGAATTAAACACCGCGGGAAATATAGAACATAAGTTCAATCGTTTAGGAATGTTTTACGGAAATCGATGTGAATTATAAATCTGCTGGCTGCTTCTTAAAGTGTAGCTAAACCCATTAACAAAAATGTAATATATGAGCGACAATTTAAAGTGGTTGTAAAGGCACAAGATTGTTTACCTTCATGTATTATATGCAGGGGCGGACTGACCGTTTGAAACTCGGGCACTGCCCGAGGGCCTGGGGTCAGTAGGGGGCCCCATGAGATGCCCCTGGTACCTTTTTCATAGGCTTTTTTGAGTTTGGGCAAGGACACAGGGGCCCCATGATCCCCTATTGCCCAGGGGCCCCATGAGTTGTCAGTCCGCCCTGATTCTATGCATGAACATAAAAAAACATTCTCTGTGCAGCATCTCCCCCAGCCTCCGCTATTACTCCCCTAAGCCCCCTCTCAATCCAGCAATGTGCAGTTTTGGCTATTCCAGGACTCTCTCTCCTCATTGGCTCCCACTGCTGTCGATCACAGCCAGTGAGCCAATCAGGAGAGGGAGAAGGTGGGGCCGAGCCAAGGCTCTGTGTGTAAATGGAGCAGCGGCTCGGGAATGAGCCTGCTCGGGTGACCCCATAGCAAGCTACTTGCTGTACAGGCACCCAACAGGATGGAGTGGCCAGGAGCGCCAGCGGGGGACCCGAGAAGAGGAAGATCAGGGCTGCTCTCTGCAAAACCTTTGCACGAAGCAGGTAAGTATAACTTGTTGGGGTTTTTTCTTTTCTTTTTTTTTAATATAAGACTTTAGTATCACTTTAATTCCCAGAATATACTGTACAAAAAAAAAAAATAGCAAAAAAAAAAAGTTTGCTTACCTATACATGTACATACCTATACACTAGCGGCTATTGTCACCTTCAAAGTAGTCCCCTTGTGAAGTGATGCACTTTTCTAAACGACAGTGACAATGCCAGAAACATTCCTGGACAGGGGCGGACTGACCATTCGAGCACTCGGGCGGTGCCCAAGGGCCTGGGGTCAGTAAGGGGCCCGATGAGATGCCACTAGTACCTTTTATAGGCTTTTTTGGCTGTGGTTTGAGTGTGGGCGAGGAGACAGTAGCCCCATGATCCCCTATTGCCTGACGGCCCCATGAATTGTCAGTCCGCCCCTGTTCCTGAAATTCATTTTCCAGAACTCTGCGCAGTACCTTTGTCACAGTCCGCTGGATGTCTGGAATGTCATCAAGTCTGTATTCTTATAAGGACATTTTTCAAATTTTGCAAACAGCCAAAAGTCGCAGGGTGCTAAGTTAGGGGAATAAGATGGTTGGTCACATTTCGGAATGGTTTTCTGGGCCAGGCCAGCATATCATGTACAGGAGCATTGTCGTGGTAGAGAATCCACTTGTCAGGCCAGAGTTCCAGAGTTCATATTCCTCTGATTAGATTCCTGTGACCTTTTCATTTTTCATATTTGCATTTGTCTTTTGTGTTTTTGGCTGTCCACTTCTTGCGTCATCGTGGACATCTTCCTTCCACTCCTTGCACTGCCTATGCCATCCAAAAAGACTTGATTTTTTCATGAATTCTTCACCACAAAATTGTTGTAACAGAGCTAAAATTTTACACACATTTTTGGCAATTTTCATGTAGAATTTGATATTAACCCGGTGCTCCAGATTCCTGTCACGTATTTTCTTCCAACAACATAGTTACATAGTAGGTCTGGCTGAAAGAAGACAAAAGTCCATCCAGTTCAACCATTAAAAAAAAAAATTATAATCCTACACCCACAGTTGATTCAGAGGAAGGCAAAAAAACCCAGCAAAGCATGATCCAATGTGATCCTGCTGGGAAAAAAGTTCCTTCCTGATCCCTCGAGAGGCAATCGGATATTCCCTGGATCAACTTTACCTATAAATGTTAGTATCCAATTATATTCTGTGTATCTAAGAAAGAATCCAGGACTTTCCTACAGCAATCCACTGAGCTGGCCAGAACCAACTCTTGAAGGAGTCTATTCCACATTTTCACAGCTCTTACTGTGAAGAAACCTTTCCGTGTTTGGAGATTAAATCTCTTTTACTCCAGACGTAAAGAACGCCCCCTTGTCCTCTGTGATGACCTCAGGGTGAATAACTCTACACCGAGTTCACTATATGAACCACTGATGTATTTATACATGGAGATCATATCCCCCTTATGTATTATACATGGAGGAGATCATATCCCCCCTTATGTATTATACATGTAGATCATATCCCCCTTATGTATTATACATGGTGATCATATCCCCCCTTATGTATTATACATGGAGATCATATCCCCCTTATGTATTATACATGGAGATCATATCCCCCCTTATGTATTATACATGGTGATCATATCCCCCCTTATGTATTCTACATGGTGATCATATCACCCCTTATGTATTATACATGGAGATCATATCCCCCCTTATGTATTATACATGGTGATCATATCCCCCCTTATGTATTATACATGGAGATCATATCCCCCCTTATGTATTATACATGGAGATCATATCCCCCTTATGTATTTTACATGGAGATCATATCCCCCTTATGTATTTTACATGGAGATCATATCCCCCCTTATGTATTATACATGGAGATCATATCCCCCTTATGTATTATACATGGAGATCATATCCCCCCTTATGTATTATACATGGAGATTATATCCCCCCTTATATATTATACATGGGGATCATATCCCCCTTATGTATTATACATGGAGATCATATCCCCCCTTATGTATTATACATGGAGATCATATCCCCCTTATGTATTATACATGGAGATCATATCCCCCCCTTATGTGTGATACATGGAGATCATATCCCCCTTATGTATTATACATGGAGATCATATCCACCCTTATGTATTATACATGTTTATCATATCCCCCCTTATGTATTATACATGGAGATCATATCCCCCCTTATGTATTATACATGGAGATCATATCCCCCTTATGTATTATACATGGTGATCATATCCCCCCTTATGTATTATACATGGAGATCATATCCCCCCTTATGTATTATACATGGAGATCATATCCCCCCTTATGTATTATACATGGAGATCATATCCCCCCTTATGTATTATACATGGAGATTATATCCCCCCTTATGTATTATACATGGAGATCATATCTTTCCTCATAGCTGAGCTCCTCCATGCCTCGTATCAGTTTGGTTGCCCTTCTCTGTACTTTCTCCAGTTCCCCAATGTTCTTTTTGTGAATTGGTGCCCAAAACTGAACTGCATATTCCAGATGAGGTCTTACTAATGATTTGTACTGGGGTAATATGATATCACTCTCTCTGGAGTCTATACCTCTTTTAACCACTTCAAGTCCAGACACTTTTGCCCCCTCCCTGTCCAGGCCAATTTTCAGTGCTATCACACTTTGAATGACAATTGCGCGGTTATGCAACACTGTACCCATATGAATTTTTTTAACATTTTTTTGAGACAGATAAAGCTTTATTTTGGTGGATTTTTATTTGTTTTGCTATATACATGAAAAAGTCCAAAAATTTTGAAAAAAGGTGTTTTTCTTATAAAATTTTGCAAATAAATAATATTTCATCATAAATCTTGGCCAAACTTTATTCAGTTATCTTTTTAGTAAAAAACATAACCCAAATTAGTTTATAACCAAAAATTATAATTTTTAAAAAACATTTTTTACATTTTTATTTTATTTTTTTATATTATTTAAGTTTTTTTTTTTTTACATACTGTCACCCTAGCAGTACAGTGTCACCATGGTGGGGGAGTGATGAAGATTTTTTTTTCTTTTTTTACACACAGATTGCTTTTAAACCCATAAAGGCTATATAAGCAATCATTTTCATTCTCTCTGGCTTCATTCTTGCAGCCATTGAGAAATACTGTGTGAGCTGTGATTGGTTACAGCTTGTCACATGGTACAAGGCTGTTGTGAATAGCCCTGTACCATGTGACCTCTGTGATCATTCATAGATTTCACATGTAGTAAGTAATGATGTCAGAAGTGATATATTGCTTACTACTCTGTATATGATCACTGATTGGCCAATCAGTGATCACATGATCGGGACCTCACACAGAGGTTCTGTTCAACGATCGGTGTTCCACTGTGTCCGGAGGACACAGTGGGCACCGGATCGCGGTGTTGCGGGCTTCCAGGGAGCGCGCACAAGCAGGGGGCGGGGAGGCCATTTATAAATGGCCACCCACCCCTGCAGTGCCACCATCCGGCCGTTTATATACAACGGCCGGACGGTAGGTGGTTAATACAAGAGAGGATTTTGCTCGCTTTAGAACCCACAGCTTGGCATTGCATGCCATTATTAAGCTTGTGATCTACCAGAACCCCCAGATCCTTCTCCACCATTGATTCCCCAAGTTGTACCCCCCTACTATGTATGATGCATGCCAGGGGCGGACTGACAATTCATGGGGCCCCCGAGCAATAGGGGATCATGGGGCCCCTGTGCCCAAACTCAAAAAAGCCTATGAAAAAGGTACCAGGGGCATCTTATGGGGCCCCCTACTGACCCCGGGCCCTCGGGCAGCGCCCGAGTTTCAAAATGGTCAGTCCACCCCTGATGCATGCATATTCTTAGCCCCCAAGTGTAGAACCTTACATTTATCAACATTAAACCTCATTTGCCACATAGCTCCCTAATTACACAGAGCATTGAGGTCAGACACAACACACAAACATGTTATTCTTTCTACAACTCTGTAAAGACTAAGTCAACTGGTGTGTGACCCAGGAGAATGTAAGTTAGAACAAGGGGCGGACTGACAACTCATGGGGCCCCCGGGCAATAGGGGATTATGGGGCCCCCGTGTCCTCGCCCACACCCAAAAAAGCCTATGAAAAGTACCAGGGGCATCTCATGGGGCCCCCTACTGACCCTGGGCCCTCGGGCAGTGCCCGAGTGGCTAAATGGTCAGTCTGCCCCTGGTTAGAACATGTCAGAACACACTGGAGTGTGAATGACTGTGTGACTCAACACCATAGGGCTATGCCGCAGGCACTCCCGGGAATTAAATTGTCACACCGCATAGTAATTCCCAGCTGCAGCAAGCAAAGCTAGCGGACTATTAGCATGCATTAAATGACCAAGAGACAAAACTATACTTCTATAACTTTACAAAACTCTGCTTCGGTTGAGTATGCCATCCTGTTCTGGTCACCAGTCCTCAGGAAAGATGTCCTTGAACTGGAGAGAGTCCAGAAAAGGGTAACAGAGCTAATAAGTGAGCAGAAGGACCTCAGCTATAAGGAATGACTACAAACACTAAACGTATTATCTGTGGAGAAGAGAGGCTTAACGTGTTACTGAACCCACAACAGTACAATCAGTCTGTATATGCAGTAAAGCATGCTTGTTATACTCACTGTGGAACCTAAGGGGTTAATCCTCTGCATTGTGTAAAAAGACAATTTGATTCTGTCTTCTCTGATCCTCCCCCCCTTCTTCCACAGTCCCCAATCCACTTCCTGATAGTACAGAACTCTAGAAGTCACTCTGCACATGCTCAGTTTGGTGTATATTATTGCTAGAGAGTTGTTTTTTTTTCTTTGCATGTAATTTGCACCAATTACTTGGCCAATCAGTGCTGTCAAAACAGAAGGTCAGGGGTCATGCAGTCTTATAGGACAGGAGGTTAATGAAAACTCCTCCTGCAAGCTTTAACCAGTGCTCAGCCAGACACTGATAGAAGTCACGAGACTGCTATATACTGCTGATGAGAAAAGGTATTTAGCGGTTTTGTATTTACTAAAATAATATAATATCCATGTTGTGTGTACTGTGGGAGACCAGATATAGTGAATGCAGTGTCCGGGGAGACCAGATATAGTGAATGCAGGGTCCAGGGAGTCCAGATATAGTGAATGCAGGGTCCGGGGAGAACAGATATAGTGAACGCAGGATCCGGGAAGACCAGATATCGTGAATGCAGGGTCCGGGGAGACCTGATATCGTGAATGCAGGGTCCAGGGAGACCAGATATAGTGAATGCAGGGTCCAGGAAGACCATATGAAGTGAATGCGGGGTCCGGGGAGAGCAGATATTGTGAATTCAGGCTCCAGGGAGACCAGATATAGTGAATGCAGGGTCCTGGGAGACCAGATATAGTGAGTGCAAGGTCCGGAGAGAGCCGATATCGTGAATGCAGGCTCCAGGGAAACCAGATATAGTGAATGTAGGGTCCAGGGAGACCAGATATAGTGGGTGCAGGGTCTGGGGAGACCAGATATAGTGAATGCAGGGTCTGGGGAGACCAGATATAGTGAATGCAGGGTCCGGGGAGACCAGATATAGTGAATGTAGGGTCCGGGGAGACCAGATATAGTGAATGTAGGGTCCGGAAAGACCAGATATAGTGAATGTAGGGTCCGGGGAGACCAGATGTAGTGAATGTAGGGTCCAGGGAGACCAGATATAGTGAACGCAGGGTCCGGGGAGACCAGATATAGTGGGTGCAGGGTCCGGGAAGACCAGATATAGTGAATGCAGGGTCCAGGGAGACCAGATATAGTGAATGCAGGATCCGGGGAGACCAGATATAGTGGGTGCAGGGTCCAGGAAGACCAGATATAGTGAATGCAGGGTCCTGGGGTTAGGAACACTGAGTGTTTGTGAGTTCCTGGCCCAGAAATCCATTCTGAAACTTGACCAACCACCTTATTTCTAATACTTTTGTCTTTCCTAAAGTAAAAAATGCATAAAAGGACACAGATTTGATGACATTCTGGACATTCCAGAACACTCCGACAAAGATACTGTGCATAGAAATTTCAGGAATGTTTCCGGAAGTGGCACAGTCATCTAGAAAAGTGCATCACTTCACAAGGGGACTACGCTGAAGGTGACAACAGCTGCTAGTATATAGTTATGTATAGGTAAGCAAACATTTGTTTTTGTTTTTTTTTACAGTACATTCCAGGAACTAAAGTGCTACTAAAGGCTTACATGTAAAAAAGAAAAAAAGCAAACGTGCTGCTAGCGCATAGGTAAGGGAACCTTTTTTTTTTTTCTACAGTCTATTCCAGAAATTGAATTATCACATCTGTCTCACACTTTAAAGTGATACTAAAGTCTTGTTTTTTATTTTTAAGAAAAAAAAATATGTCATACTTATCTGCCCTGTGCAGTGGTTTTGCATAGAGCAGCCCAGATCCTCCTCTTCTTGGGTCCCCCACCAGTGCTCCTGGACCCTCTCTCCTGTTGGGTGCCCCCATAGCAAACAGCTTGCTATGGGGGCACCCAAGCAGGCATGCTCCTGAGCCGCTGCTCCATGTGTCCATTCACATATGGAGCCATGGCTCCACCCCATCCTGCCCCTCCCTCTCCTGATTGGCTCACTGGCTGTGATTGACAGCAGCAGGAGCCAATGAGAAGAGGGAAATCCCAAGCCACGGCTCTGTGTGTCCATTTACACATAGCCCCAGCTTGGCCATGCCTCCTCACTCTCCTGATTTGCTCACTGGCTGTGATTGACATCAATGGGAGCCCATGGCTCCTGCTGCCTCAGCCAATCAGGAGTAAGAGTCCCCAGAGTACTGAGGCTCTCGTGGACATTGCTGGATCAACCCACATGGAAGAAAAATATATTTGATATATATTTTAAAAATATTCTCTCCAAATATATTGCCATATATTTGAAATGCTACAATCTTGGCCATATTCAATATATTTATTGCCAGCCCAGTGGCTTAGTGGTTAGCACTTCTGCCTTGCAGTAATTGGGTCATTGGTTCAATTTCCAACCATGGCGCCTCCTGCATGGAGTTTGCATGTTCTCCCGGTGTTCGTGTGGGTTTTCACCGGGTACTCTGGTTTCCTCCCACACTCCAAAGACATGTTGGTAGGTTAATTGGCTCCTGTCTAAATTGTCCTAGTTTCATCCCTGGCCATGCAGGATCTCCTGTATGGTGGGGGTTGGGGAAAGACCTGGCAACCTACCCTGTAAAATAATTGCTAAGAGAATTCAAAAAGTTGCTTACGAGTGACGGTCCATGTAATCGCCAAGGGTCAGATATGACTGAATGGAGATACACATATATATATATGTATATATATATATATATATATACACTGCATTTTGAAATGCGTTTTTATTACAAAACATACGAAAAATATTTTTTAAAATACATTTCAAATATACTGTATGTCTTTAAAAATACAAATGCATTTAGAAAGCATTTAGAAATATATGTTAAGATTACTTTTTTTATATTTTTGGAATGCATTTTACAAATATATGCAAAAATATATGTTAAAATGACTTTTTTATATGTTAAAAAAATCTGAAGAATATATTTTTTAAATATATTCTTCAGATTTTGTTTAACATATAAAAAAGTAATTTTAACATATATTTTTGCATATATTTGTAAATGCATTCCAAAAAGATTTATTTGTATTTTTAAAGACATACAGTATATTTGAAATGTATTTTTTTTAAATATTTTTTATATGTTTTGCAATAACGCATTTCAACATGCAGTATATATATATATATATATATATATATATATATATTTATTTATTGCAATATATTGAATATGGCCAAAATTGTAGCATTTCAAATATTGCAATATATCTGGGAAGAATATTTGAAAATATATTTCAAATATATTTTTCTTCCATATGGGCAGAGGAGGCTCAGGTAAGTGTTAAGAGGGTCTGCGGGGAGGGGGGGGGGGGCGGGGACTGCTACACACGGAAGATTTTTTACCTCCATGCATAGAATGTCTTTAGAACCAATTTAATAGTCACCTAAGCCAGCACAATACAGGGGCAACCACATTTTCCCTTTAAAATGTCCATCTTTATCATGTGATCATTTCAGATTAGTCTTTTTTGCCCCATTGTGTATATATATATATATATATATATATATACACACTGCATGTTGAAATGCGTTTTTATTACAAAACATATGAAAAATATTTTTTAAAATACATTACAAATATACTGTCTTTAAAAATGAAAATGCATTTGGAATGCATTTAGAAATATATGTTAAGATGACTTTTTTTTATATTTTTGGAATGCGTTTTACAAATATATGCAAAAATATATGTTAAAATGACTTTTTTGTATGTTAACAAAATCTGAAGAATATATATTTTTAAATATATTCTTCAGATTTTGTTTAACATACAGTCATGGCCGAAATTGTTGGCACCCTTGATATTTTTCCTGAAAATCAAGTATTTCACACAAAAAAGGTATTGCATTAACACATGTTTTGCTATACACATGTTTATTCCCTTTGTATGTATTGGAACAAATATAAAACAGAGGCAGAAAAGCAAATATGACATAATGTCACACAAAACCCCAAAAATGGGCTGGACAAAAGTATTGGCACCCTTAACTTAATATTTGGTTGCACACCCTTTGGAAAACATAACTGAAATCAGTCGCTTCCTATAACCATCAATAAGCTTCTGACACCTCTCACCCGGAATTTTGGACCACTCTTCCTTTGCAAACAGCTCCAGGTCTCTCTTATTGGAAGGACACCTTTTCCCAACAGCAATTTTAAGATCTCTCCACAGGTGTTCAATGGGATTTAGATCTGGGCTCATTGCTGGCCACTTCAGAACTCTCCAGCGCTTCTTTGCCATCCATTTCTGAGTGCTTTTTGACGTATGTTTGGGGTCATTGTCCTGCTGGAAGACCCAGGATCTTGGACGCAAACCCAGCTTTCTGACACTGGGCCCTACAGTGCGACCCAAAATCCTTTGGTAATCCTCAGATTTCATGATGCCTTGCACACAGTCAAGGCACCCAGTGCCAGAGGCAGCAAAACAACCCCAAAACATCATTGAACCTCCACCATATTTTACCGTAGGTACTGTGTTTTGTTCTTTGTAGGCCTCATTCCGTTTTCGGTAAACAGTAGAATGATGTGCTTTACCGAAAAGCTCTATCTTGGTCTCATCTGTCCACAAGACGTTTTCCCAGAAGGCTTTTGGCTTACTCAAGTACATTTTGGCAAACTGTAGTCTTGCTTTTTTATGTCTCTGTGTCAGCAGTGGGGTCCTCCTGGGTCTCCTGCCATAGCGTTTCATTTCATTTAAATGTTGACGGATAGTTCGCGCTGACACTGATGCTCCCTGAGCCTGCAGGACAGCTTGAATGTCTTTGGAACATGTTTGGGGCTGCTTATCCACCATCCGGACTATTCTGCGTTGCAATCTTTCATCAATTTTCCTCATCCGTCCACGACCAGGGAGATTAGCTACAGTGCCATGGGTTGCAAACTTCTTGATAATGTTGCGCACTGTGGACAAAGGCAAATCTAGTTCTCTGGAGATGGACTTGTAACCTTGAGATTGTTGATATTTTGCCACAATTTTGGTTCTCAGGTCCTCAGACAGTTCTCGTCTCCTCTTTCTGTTGTCCATGCTTAGTGTGGCACAGACAGACACACAATGCAAAGGTTAAGTGAACGTCTCTCCTTTTTATCTGCTTTCAGGTGTGATTTCTATATTGCCCACAACTGTTACTTGCCCCAGGTGAGTTTACAGGAGCATCACATGCTTGTAACATTCTTATTTATCCGCAGTTGTGAAAGGGTGCCAATACTTTTGTCCAGCCCATTTTTGGAGGTTTGTGTGACATTATGTCGAATTTGCTTTCTTTCCTCCCTTTTTTTGTTTTGTCCCAATACACACAAAGGGAATAAACATGTGTATAGCAAAACATGTGTTAATGCAATACGTTTCGTGAGAAATACATGATTTCCTGGAGAAATATCAAGGGTGCCAACAATTTCGGCCATGACTGTATAAAAAAGTAATTTTTAACATATATTTTTGCATATATTTGAAAATGCATTCCAAAAATATATATTTGTATTTTTAAAGACATACAGTATATTTGAAATGCATTTTTTAAAATATTTTTATATGTTTTGTAATAACTATTTCAACATGCAGTATATATATATATATATATATATATATATATATATATATTTATTGCAATATATTGAATATGGCCAAAATTGTAGCATTTCAAATATTGCAATATATTTGGGAAGAATATTTTAAAATATATTTCAAATATATTTTTCTTCCATATGGGCAGAGGAGGCTCAGGGGGCTGCGGGGGGACTGCTACACACAGAAGATTTTTTACCTCCATGCATAGAATGTCTTTAGAACCATTTTAATAGTCACCTAAACCAGCACAATACAGGGGCAACCACATTTTCCCTTTAAAATGTCCATCTTTATCATGTGATCATTTCAGATTAGTCTTTCTATCTAGTATTTTCTTATTTAACACAGTCTAATATAAAATTCACTGTAGCAATTTTCATAGCAATGCTTACTTCGTGTGGCCATTTGAAAGGAATATATTTCCTCGATTACCTATCACACATAATATAGAGAAGCCCCCGATACGTGAATTAGACAATCGTGCCGCACTGATCATAACTTAAACATATAATGTATCACTGATATCCCAATAACGACTTTTGTATGATGAAGCTTGTCCTCAAGCATCAAGCTTGACATCTGTAATTCAGCATCATTTTCTTTAAGATGATTTTATTCTGAAGGTAATGGAATAAACAGGGTAACGTATTATCCATATTAGAGAAAACTATTCTCATTTCACATTTTTTTGCATTATCTAATGAAAAGAGTTACGAGTCCCTTTGTGAGTGTAATAACTCCGTGCCATTTAGATGTGGATGTTAAACATGAAGAACAGGGTTAGCTTTCAAGCTGTCACTTTTCATTTTTAATGCCGCAGATTGAATTCATTGTTGTTTCTGTTAAGCCAGGATGGTTTGATGGACTTGCCATATCATGCATTACATTGCTACACATGGGATCTCAGGGCAGGGACAGACCAAAAAGGAGTCACGTAACTTGATTGGAAGATATGGAGATGTCCCTGTCATCTTCTTACTGAATCAAATGGGTACAATACTAAGGGAGCAATTTTATCTCTTGCTGAAGTGAACCTGTGTGCTCTTGAAGCACCCAATTGTGGGAAGGAAATTAAAAAATAGGAACTTCTGCTGCACATTACTGAATAAAAAAAAAAGTGAAAATGGAAAAAAAAAAAAAACACTTTTCGTTCCATCATATTTGAAGCAAACTGCAGGCAAAAGGTAAAATATGTTAAATTAGCTATTTAAACATTACGTTTATAATTGGAATGGCGTATAATATTTTATACAATCCATGATAATTATTTGCTTTCGTCTGTAATTTATTAGAGCTCAAAGTAATTGATATTATTAAAGATTTTCTTATACAAGCACGAGTGAAGCTGATCTGTTTGTCCATAAAAAGACACTTAATCAAGCTAAGAAATACTATATATGATGCTGTTATATACTATGTTATATACTATATATGCTTCTGTTATATACTATACTATGTTATATACTATACTATGTTATATACATATATGCTTCTGTTATATACTATGTTATATATTATATATGCTACTGTTATATGTTATATACTATATATGCTACTGTTATATACTATACCATGTTATATACTATATATGCTACTGTTATATACTATACTATGTTATATACTATATATGCTACTGTTATGTACTATACCATGTTATATACTATATATGCTACTGTTATGTACTATACTATGTTATATACTATATATGCTACTGTTATATACTATACTATGTTATATACTATATATGCTACTGTTATATACTATACTATGTTATATACTATATATGCTACTGTTATGTACTATACTATGTTATATACTATATATGCTACTGTTATATACTATACTATGTTATATACTATATATGCTACTGTTATATACTATACTATGTTATATACTATATATGCTACTGTTATATACTATACCATGTTATATACTATATATGCTACTGTTATATACTATACTATGTTATATACTATATATGCTACTGTTATATACTATACTATGTTATATACTATATATGCTACTGTTATATACTATACTATGTTATATACTATATATGCTACTGTTATATACTATACTATGTTATATACTATATATGCTACTGTTATATACTATACTATGTTATATACTATATATGCTACTGTTATATACTATACTATGTTATATACTATATATGCTACTGTTCAGGGGCGGACTGACCATTTAGAAACTCGGGCACTGCCCGAGGGCCCGGGTCAGTAGAGGGCCCCATGAGATGCCCCTGGTACCTTTTTCATAGGCTTTTTTGAGTTTGGGCAAGGACAGAGGGGCCCCATGATCCCCTATTGCCCGGGGGCCCCATGAGTTGTCAGTCCGCCACTGCTACTGTTATATACCATACTATTTTATATACTATATATGCTACTGTTATATGCTATACTATGTTATATACTACTCTTATATACTATACTATTTTATATACTATATCTGCTACTGTTATATACTATACTATGCAGGGGCGGACTGACCATTTGGAAACTCGGGCGCTGCCCGAGGGCCCGGGGTCAGTAGGGGGCCCCATGAGATGCCCCTGGTACCTTTTTCATAGGCTTTTTTGAGTTTGGGCAAGGACACAGGGGCCCCATGATCCCCTATTGCCCGGGGGGCCCATGAGTTGTCAGTCCGCCCCTGATACTATGTTATATACTATATATGCTACTGTTATATACTACACTATGTTATATACTATATATGCTACTGTTTTCTTTTTTTCATTTAAATCTAAACTCCGTATGGGAACAGTTGATTTGCCCAATGGTTTTCAATTGCATTCAAGCATTCTTGTATTTCAGCCAATGCTTCCTATTTTAGGTTTGCAGCCTATGTCAACTGTTTGCTCCTCAAGCTGAGAATTTGCATCATCATAAATTATCACACTGGTGAATTATTGCCCAATGGGTGGGAAGGTGACACGGGAAGTTGCAGAGCTGAAAATAAAAATATTGGTTTTGCAAGTGTGTGTGAGTATGTATATATATATATACTGTATACTGTGTGTATGTGTGTATGTATGTATGTATATATATATATATATATACATACACACTCACCGACCACTTTATTAGGTACACCTGTTCAATTGTTTGGCTGATTAGCAATTTGTGTTACCAATCACATGGCAGCAACTCAATGCATTTAGACATGTAGACGTGAGGAAGGTGACTTGCTGAAGTTCAGACCGAGCATCAAAATGGGAAAGAAAGTGCCTTGAAGATGTCAGAGGTCAGAGGAGAATGGACAGATTGGTTAGAGATGATAGAAAGGCAAAAAGGCAACAGTAACCAATGTATGAAGAATACCATCTCTGAACGCAAAACACATTGAACCTTGAAGCAGGTGGGTTATAGCAGCAGAATACCACACCGGGTGACACTTCTGTCAGCTAAGAACAGGAAACAGAGGCTACAATTCACACAGGCTCACCAATTGGAAAAATGTTGCCTGGTCTGAATGTCTCAAGTTCAGCTGCAACATTCAGATGGTAGGGTCAGAATTTGGCATAAACAACAAGAAAGCATGGATCCCTCCAGCTTTGTATCAACAGTTCAGGCTGGTGGTGGTGTAATGATGTGGGGGAGATTTTCTTGGCACACTTTGGGCCCCTTGGTACCAACTGAGCATCATTTAAACACAGCGTCCTACCTGGGTATTGTTGCTGACCATGTCCATCCCTTTATTACTACATCTTCTGATGGCTCCTTCCAGCAGGATAATGCCCCATGTCACAAAGCTCAAATCATCTAAAACTGGTTTCTTGAATATGACAATGAGGTCACTGTACTCCAATGGCCTCCACAGTCACCAGATCTCAATCCAATAGAGCACCTTTGGGAAGTGGTGAAAAGGAATATTCGCATCATGAATGTGCAGCTGACAAATCTGCAGCAACTGCGTGATGCTATCATGCCAATATGGACCAAAATCTCTGAGGAATGTTTCCAACACCTTGCTGAATCTATGCCATGAAGAACTAAGGCAGTTCTGAAGGAAAAAGGGGATCCAACCCAGTACTAGTGAGTTGTACCTAATAGAGTGGCCTGTAAGTGCATGTGTATATATTTTCTTTTGCTTCTGCTGTGTGATGAGACACCTAACAGATGGGAAGCTTCATTTTCTTCATTCACTGTGTGCGCTGCTAGTAATACAGAGTCATGTCAGAGCTTACTGAGCTTTAAAGAGGGCAAATTGTTGGTGCCGCTTAGCTGGTTCCTCTGTGACTGAAGTTGCCAACTCATTTGCGGTGTCGCGAGGTACCGTATCAAAGGTTATGACGGCATATACAGGTTCCAGGAAAACATTGTCTAATAAGCATAAACATGGTAGACATGGTCAACTAACCAAAAGAGACAGAAGGACATTGGAAAGGATTGTGACCTGGAATAAGAAAACAACTGCTGCAAAAGTGACTGCAGAGCTCAATCTCAGTCTTCCAAAGCCCATATCCACAAAAACTGTGCGAAGGGAATTCCATAAGCAAAACATTCACGGGTGAGCTGCAACTGCCAAACCCCTAGTGACCGATATTAATGCTCAGAAGAGGAGAGAGTAGTGCAACACCAAGAAATTAATTATTGATCAGTGGAAGACTGTAATGTGAATGAATTGAGCTTCACACTTTTGCCAACCACCGGACATGTTTACGTGTGGCGAACACTGTCCCAAGCTTACGACCAGGGTTGTCTTGTGCCAATGGTAAAGCATGGTGGCGATACAATCATGGTTTGGGCAGCCATATCTTATGCAGGCCCCATCATCCCCTTGAAAGGTAGAGTCACGGCCAGAGATTATGTATATATTTTGGCCGACCATGTGCACCCCATGGTGCAGACATTGTTTCCCAAAGACATCGCCGTTTACCAAGAGGATAATGCTCCAACTCACACAGCTGGTGTTGTCAAATTGTGATTTGATGAGCATGCAGATGAAGTCTCTCACCTTCCCTGAGCATCCCAGTCACCGGACCTCAATATCATAGAGCCACTATGGTCAATTTTTGAGGACAAGGTTTGAGCTCATTTTCTGCCTCTGACATCGCTCTGAGAACTGGAAAGATTTTTGCATAGTGAGTGGTATCAGATTCTATTATCATCCACCTATATTCATCAATTTCCATGATAATTCAGGCCGTCTTGGATGCCAAAGGCGGCCTAACACCATATTAGGTAATGTTCTTGTTCTTCTACCTGGTGTTACCATAATTATGTCCAACCCCTGAATATATATATACTGTATATATATATATATATATATATATATATATATATATATATACACACATATATACACTATGTTGCCAAAAGTATTGGGACACCTGCCTTTACATGCACATGAACTTTAATGGCATCCCAGTCTTAGTCCACAAGGTTCAATATAGTGTTGGCCCACCTTTTGCAGCTTCATCTCTTCTGGGAAGGCTGTCCACAAGTACTGTTCTCCTGGCAACTGACAAACCCAGACATGTCCATTGAATTGACAGACAGAGAAGCGTGATTCCTCACTCCAGAGAACACGTCTCCACTGCTCAAGAGTTCAATGGCAGCGTGCTTTACACCACTGCATCCGACGCTTTGCATTGCACTTGGTGATGTAAGGCTTGGATGCAGCTGCTCGGCTATGGAAACCCATTCCATGAAGCTCTCCACGCACTGTTGTTGTGCTAATCTGAAGGCCACATGAAGTTTGGAGGTCTTTAGCTATTGACTATGCAGACGGTTGGCAACTTCTGTGCACTGTGCACTTCAGCATTCATTGTCCCCACTCTGTTATTTTACATGACCTACCACTTCATGGCTGAGTTGCTGTTGTTCCCAGTTGCTTCCACTTTGTTATAATCCCACTAACAGTTGAGCATGGAATATTTAGTAGCAAAGAGATTTCACGGATTGTACAGGTGGCAATCTATCATCGTACCACGTTTGAAATCACTGAGCTCCTGTAGCAACCCATTCTTTCACAAATGATCGTAGAAGTAGTCTGCATGCCTTCTTGATTTTATACACCTGTGGCAATGGAGGTCATGAGAACACCCAAATCCAATGATTTGGAGGGGTGTCCCAATACTTTTGCCAATACAGTGTGTGTGTGTGTGTATGTATATATATATATATATATATATATATATATATACAGTTGCAAGAAAAAGTATGTGAACCCCTTGGGATTACGTGGAGTTTTGCATGAATTGGGCATAAAATGTGCTCTGAACGTCATCTAAGTCACAACAATAGAAGAACACAGTCTGCTGAACATAATACTACACAAACATTAGATGTCGCCATGGTTTAATTGCACATAACATGTAAACATTCACAGTGCAGGGAGGAAAAAGTATGTGAACCTTTGGACTTAATAACTGGTTGACCCTCCTTTGGCAGCAATAACCTCAACCAAACGTTTCCTGTAGTTGCAGATCAGACCTGCACAACCATCTGGAGTAATTTTGGACCACTCCTCTTCACAAAACTGTCTCAGTGTAGCAATATTCTTGGGATGTCTGGTGTGAATCGCTCTCTTAAGGTCATGCCACAGCATTTCAATTGGGTTGAGGTCAGGACTCTGACTGGGCCACTCCAGAAGGCGTATTCTGTGCTGTTGCAGCCATTGTTTTGTTGAATTACTTGTATGCTTTGGGTCATTGTCCTGTTGCATCACCCATCCTCTGCGGAGCTTCAGTTGGCGGACAGATGGTCGTACGTTTTCCTGCAAAATGTCTTGATAAACTCTGAAATTCATTTTCCCATCAATGATAACAATCCGTCCAGGCCCTGAGGCAGCAAAGCAGTCCCAAACCATGATGCTCCCTCCGCCATGTTTTACAGTGGGGATGAGGTTTTGATGTTGGTGTGCTGTGCCTTTTTTTCTCCACACATAGTGTTGTGTGTTCTTCCCAAACAACTCAATCTTGGTTTCATCTGTATAACAGTATATTTTGCCAATAGTGCTGTGGAACATCCAGGTGCTCTTTTGCAAACTTCAAACGTGCTGCAATATTCTTTTTGGACAGCAATGGCTTCCTCCGTGGTGTCATCCCATGTACTCCATTCTTGTTTAATGTTTTCCTTATTGTAGATGTGTCAACAAAAATGTTAGAATGTGCCAGAGATTTCTGTAGGTCTTTAGCTGACACTCTGGGATTCTTCTTTACCTCATGCAGCATTCTGCACTGTGCTCTTGTAGTCATTTTTACAGGACGACCACGTCTAGGGAGAGTAGCAACAGTGCTAAACTTTCTCCATTTGTAGACAGTCTGTCTTATCGTGGACACATGAACATCAAGGCTTTTGGAGATACTTTTGTAACCCTTTCCAGCTTCATGCAAGTCAACAATTCTTGATCGTAGGTCTTCTGAGAGCTCTTTTCTGCAAGGCATGGTTCACATCAGACAGTGCTTCTTGAAATCAGTAAACCCAAAACAGGTGTGTGTTTTTTAAGGGCAGGACAGCTGTCAGCAACACATCCAATATCATCACACTGATTGGAGTCAAGGTTGGCTCACTCCTGGCTCCAATTAGCTCTGGGAGAAGTCATTAAGCTAGGGCCTCACATACTTTTTCCTCCCTGCACTGTGAATGTTTACATTTTATGTGCAATTAAACCATGGCAACATCTAATGTTTGAGTAGTATTATGTTCAGCAGACTGTGTTCTTCTATTGTTGTGACTTAGATGATGTTCAGAGCACATTTTATGCCCAATTCATGCAAAACTCCACGTAATCCCAAGGGGTTCACATACTTTTTCTTGCAACTGTATATATATATAAAAATCAGGTGAGGTGGACAGAAATCTTATTGTGCAATGCAATCAGATTGTCTCACAGGTCTTATACATAAAGAAAAATTTGAAGGATTGCTGCACATAAAATATTTATTCCATCATACAAGAATTACAAAGATATATCAGAAGTATTCCATAATGTCTACATTATGGAATACTTCTGATATATTTTCGTAATCTTTCTACTATGGAATAAATATTTTATGTGCAGCAATCCTTCAATATTGTCTTTATCGAGCGGACTGACCATTTGGAAACTCGGACACTGCCCGAGGTTCCGGGGTCAGTAGGGGGCCCCATGAGATGCCCCTGGTACCTTTTTCATAGGCTTTTTTGAGTTTGGGCAAGGACACAGGGGCCCCATGATCCCCTATTGCCTGGGGGCCCCATGAGTTGTCAGTCCGCCCCTGGTCTTTATATATATATATATATCCATCCACACATCCATCAAGTTCAACCAACAAAAAAAAAACAACAGATAATTAAAAATCTGCATCCAAAGAACGCTAATTCCAAGGATGAGGCAAAAAAATTCTTACAAAGTGCAGTCCTATTTGCTCCAACCGGGAAAAAATCCTTTCTAACCCGCTAATAGAATTAGATTCTCCTGGCATACACTTTCCTAATGGAGACTACAAGCAGCAATGCCAAAACTAATCGTACCGGCATGCTCCATTGTTGTCACCTTAAAAATCCACTTTAAAAAATGATGTGTTGAAGTGACCGCTTATAAACAGGAAGTAAATGCAACGAGATTGCAGGAAATCTGATAAGCAGCAAAAGACGGAAAAGATTTTTTTTAATTTAAGCAAAAGCATTGCACTTTGTTGCAAACGAAGGCTTCATGCACATGGGCATATTTGCCCATGCTGAATAAAGACACTACCATAGGCGTTCGCAATCTATTGCATTAAGGTGTGCACTTAATGAACTCCAACGTTCACATGCACACATGTGGGTACCACTTCACACAAATGAACAACAAAAGTGCGACATTCACACTCCACAAATGTAACTATCCCCAAATAATAAACAATATCATACAGTATATACTTCAATCCTTCTCCAAATATAGCATAAAGGTGCAAAGTTCTGTATTTAAAATGTCCCACACCATGTAGTGAATAATAAAGTGCCTGATATGATGCTTAGTGATGTATCTTCCTCCTATTTGATTATATCAGCACTCCAACACGTGTGCCACTCCAATGCATGCACCACAGATCCATGACCCCTTATTTAAAAGGAAGGTCAAAAGCGCTGGTTATCCCAGGTTACTGATTCAGCTCACTATTGGGAACTTTCTTCTCTATGGGCCTCTTCCTCAATGGTGGCATACAGCTCTACATCAATAGAGAATCAGTGTGTGCCAGAAGACACATAATCTCATGGTGTAGTATTTATTAAAGAATTAAAAATGTATAAGGAATATTAATAAACTACATGAGGAGCTTCCTGAGGATGCCGTGATGTTGAAACATGTAGAAGCAGTCAATATGTCCGCCATATCCGGTTTACGTACTGATGTCATTTCCGGTTCCGGTAATTGGAATGCACACCAACTCCTGTGAGTGGAGTGATGGCAATACCCAAGGCTGAGTGTATTGGTGCCGAGGTATCAGGCACCAGAAAATGTGAGTGTAATTCTTATTTATATTCCTTGTAAGTTTTAATTCTTTAATAAATACTACACCATGAAATTATTTGTCTTCTGGCACACATGATTCTTTATTGAGAGAGAGCTGTATGCCACCTTTGAGGAAGAGGCCCATAGAGAAGGAAGTTACCAATAGAAGCTGAAACAGAAACTTGGGGTAACCAGCACTTATAACCTTCCTTTTAAATAAGTCATGTGTCATGGATCTGTGGTGCATGCATTGGAGTGGCACATGTGGTGGAGCACTGATATAATCAAATAGGAGGAAGATACATCACTAAGCACCATATCGAGCACTTTATTCCCCCACTTGCACCCCATTCCACCACAATTTAGCACTGTAGCTAATCTCCCTGGGTGTGGACAAAAGAGAAAAAATTATCAAAGATTGCAAAAAAGGATTGTTTGAATGGTGGATAAAGAACCTCGATCAACTCCCAGAAAAATTCAAGCTGACCTTCAGGCACAGGGTACAACTGTGCCAGCTCACACTATACGTCACCATCTGAATGAAAAAGGATGCTATGATAGGAGACCCGGGAGGACCCCGTTGCTGACACAGAAACATAAAAAAGCTAGATTGGAGACAAAACTTAACCGAGGAAGTCAAAATCCTTTTGGGAGAATGTGCTGTGGACAGACGTAACAAAATTACAGCTTTATGGTAAAGCCCATCATTCTGCTGTTTTCAGAAAAAATCAATGAGGCCTTGAATGAAAAGAAAATGGTCCCTACAGTCAAACATGGTGGAGGGTCACTGATGTTTTGGGGTTGCTTTGCAGCTTCAGGCACTGGATGTCTTGACCGTGTGCATGGCATTATGAAATCTGACGACTACCAAACAATTCTGGGTTGCAATGTAGGGCCTAGAGTCAGAAAGTTTGGTCCAGGGGCGGACTGACAGCTCATCTGGCCCCCCAAGCAATAGGGGATCATGGGGCCCCTGTGTCCTTGCCCACACTCAAACCACACCCAAAAAAGCCTATGAAAGGTACCAGGGGCATCTCATGGGGCCCCCTTCTGATCCCAGGGCCCTCGGGCACTGCTTGAGTTCCCAAATGGTCAGTCCGCCCCTGGTTGGGTCTCCATCACTCCATCAGAGGTCATGGTTTTTACAGCAGGACAATGGCCCAAAGCACATGTCAAAAATGAATGAAAAAGGGTTTAAGACAAAGCGTTGGAGAGGAGGACTGAACAGGCCAGCAATGAGTCCAGATCTCAATCCCATAGAGCACCCGTGGAGAGATCCCAAAACAGCAGTTGGGAAAAGGAACCCTTCCAATCTGAGAGACCTAGAGCAGTTGGCGAAAGAAGAGCGCTCCAAAATTCTAGTAGAGAGGTGGAAGAAACTCATAGATGGTTACAGGCAGCCATTGATTTCAGTTATTTTTTCCAAGGGATGTGCTGCCAAATATTAAATTGAGGGTGCCATTAATTTTGTCCAGTCCATTCTGGAGTTTTGCGTGGAATATTTCAGATTTGGCTTTTTGTTTCTCTGCTTTTTTGTGTCATACCAATACAAACAAAAGAAATAAATTGCACCACTTTTCTGGGTGAAGTGTGGAGCATTATCTGACAATATGTTTGGCCATGATTGTATGTATATATATATATATATATATATACACAGAGAGAGAGAGATACATAAATGTAAACAAACACTTTAAAATGTGTTAAAACATGGACAGTAGAGCAGTGGATGGTGTCAGTACAGCAGTGGACATGTCAGTATGGCAGAGGTTTGTTTTAGTGGGACAGTGGATGGTGTCAGTCAGTAGAGAAGTGGACGGTGTCAGTCAGTAGAGAAGTGGACAGTGTCAGTAGAACAGTGGACTTTGTCAGTAGGGCTGTGGACTTTGCCAGTAGAGCAGTGGATGGTGTCAGTAGGGCAGAGATAGGTGTCAGTATGACAGTGAACGATGTCAGTAATTTTGGATGAACGGTGTCAGTAGAACAGTGGACTTTGTCAGCAGAGCAGTGGATGGTGTTAGTAGGGCGAGATAGGTGTCAGTAGGACAGTGAACGATGTAAGTAATTTTTACTTTATTATTTTTTACAATTTTGTCTATTATATTTTATAATATAATTTTTTTTCACATTTTTTAAAATAATTTTTCACAATTTTTTGGGAGCCCTGTTAGGGGGCTTTGCTGAAATGTTAACGGGCTAAACAGGCCCCTGATGTCTCACTTTTGAGACAGAGAAAGGGACTGAGGACAGATTTATTTGGTTTATAACAAAAAAATAAGGGAAAGTTTTTTTTCTCTCAGAATTTCCAGTCCTATACCATGTATAGTGAAGAAGTACCAAAAGCAGTGGTCAGTAAATACCAAATGAAAGCTCCGACTGTGTCTATGGCATAAGACTGAGTTGGATACAGTGTTGCATGACTAAGTAAATGTCAGTCAAACTATCACAGTACTGAAAATTATAAATGGTCTGGAAAGGAAAGTGGTATATTATGCTGGAATTGAGATGGTTAAGAAAGTGAAGATCAGGGGAACGGGCAACAGAATGGGTGAGTGTTAGTGCCCGGTCATACTGGTGCCATTTCCGGTGCAGTTTTCGAATTGAAATCACACTTGAAATTGCATCTAATGAATGTGAATTTCAGTGTCTTAACATGTGCGATCTGCTGCAGTGCGATTTCTAAAGTAGCTATCACGTTACTTTTTCTGCAGTTTTGTTGTGATTTCACATGAAATCGAACTGCAAATTGCAAGAAATCATTGAAAATCCTCACTAGTAACAATAAATTCTTCAGAAATAACATCTGAAATTACGCTGAAATTGCACACAAAATTTCACGATTTTAACCTCCCTGGCGGTATTCCCGAGTGTAGCTCGGGGTAAAGTTTCAGCACCACAAGCGGTAACCCCGAGCTACACTCGGGAATACACGGCAGCGCTGCTCAGGGATCTCTTCTTCACTTACCTTGTCCTGCGCTCCCGCAATGTTCCTCCTGCAGTGTTCCCAGCAATGTCCTCCGGCCGATGCCGGCATCCGTCTTCTGGGTTCCGCTCCCTGCGATGTCGGGACGTACGGGGGACGGAACGGCGGGAAATTTAAAAATGTGAAAAAGTGACATTCACTAAATACACTAAAATCACATAGTATAACATTACTGTATCAAACCATTTCATGTACATTTTATCCTGAGCAGGGGTGGACTGACCATTTGGAACCTAGGGCACTGCCCGAGGGCCCGGGGTCAGTAGGGGGCCCCATGAGATGCCCCTGGTACCTTTTTCATAGGCTTTTTTGAGTTTGGGCAAGGACACAGGGGCCCCATGATCCCCTATTGCCCGGGGGCCCTATGAGTTGTCAGTCCGCCACCCTGGCAATACCACAGCTTCTATGAATGAAATGCGATCTATGAATGGAGGGGTCAGACCATTCAATCATCAGCCCCTCCTTCATTCATAGATTGTGTTTCATTCATAGGAGCTATAGTATAACTTTTATGAATGGATGAGCTTGGCAAAAAGGACAGGCATAGTTGGGCACTCTTGATGAGTCCCATTGACAACGCCTTCTTTCTTTTAACCCTTGCCTCACAGAAGATTATGGCCGTGGTAGGGGATCAGAGGAGGAAGACTACTTCTGAACTAGAAGACGGAAGCACAAGGGACACAATACACTGAAGGTCAGTAATGTCCCTTGTGCTTATCTGGTATATTTTCTTTTTAGGTAAACTTAGGGTTTAATATCACTTTAATGCAGACCTCAACTGTATAATAGCACTTCAAACTATTATTGTTATACAGGATTTATATAGCGCCAACAGTTTGCTCAGCGATTTACAATATAACAGGAGACAATACAGCAACAATACAGTTCAATACAAGAGGGATAGAAGGGCCCTGATCCTTGGAGTTTACAATCTAAGAGGGAGGGGCTGGTGGTGGTATTTAAAGTGGAAGTAAACCCAATTTTGTATTTTTTACCTACAGGTAAGCCTTTAACCACTTGCCCTCCAGAGGATTTGCCCCCCCCCCCTTCCTGACCAGGCCATTTTTTGCGATATGGCGCTGCATTATTTTAACTGACAATTGCGCGGTCATGCAACGCTGCCCCCAAATGGAATTTATGTCCTTTTTTCCCCATAAATAGAGCTTTTTTCTGGTGGTATTTGATCGCCTCTGCGTTTTTTATTTTTTTGCGCTATAAACAAAAAAGACTGACAATTTTGAAAATAAAAACAATATTTTTGACTTTTTGCTATAAAACATATTCACTAAAAAAAATTCAAATTTCATCATAAATTTAGGGCAAAATGTTTTCTGCTACATGTCTGCTAAAAAAAAAAAATCCCAATACGTGTACATTAATTATTATTTTTTTTTTAAGTCCCCGAACATGCAAAAAACGAAAAAACCCATAAGTGTTCACAAAAAACGTGCAAGTGCAAAACACCACACAAAAAAGTGCACTTAGGGGTGTGCTTTGTCCTTCCCCCGAAGGGGATGGACCTCTACCCTGATCCCCCGGGGCATGAAGCTCCTGACAGGGACAAGGTTCCCATTTGGTCCACCTAGCAAAAAGGCCTGGCCGACCACCGTTCCTTGTGGCCAGCCGAAGCCAGCCACTCAGTACTTGGCCAGGGGGTGCTCCCGAAGAGAAAACCCCCTAGGGACAGGGGAGGAAGGAACCAAAAGGCCACACATCCTCCCCCTAGACTTCAGGGTAGGCCCGAGGACCCACACCCTCCATCCAGTGAGGAAATAAAACACACATTTAAGAGTGAAAGTGACAAAAGTGGGAGAAATAATAAATGAAATAAATAAAAAGTGGTCGTGCCAATTGTGCACAGACCAGGCCCTGAGGCCTGTAGCAAAAATTGCCCAGAACTTAGCCAAAAGGCCTGGTCCCGAGGGCGCTGTGCAAAAAAAGTGTTTGAACACAGTGACCATGTGCCTTTTCACACGTTGGGGTCCCACACCCAGGTGTTACTAAGAGCACCCCTGAGGCGACCACTCAGGGGGCACTGGTTCGCGGACTTTCTGCCTTCCCGGCCCCTGGCCAGACAAGGTAGATCCGTTCAAATCAGGAGGAACTGGGCCCCTCCAGTCTTCCCGGGGGAATTACTCCCGGGCCCCAACAGCCTGTGGGCGCCTCGGTTTCTGTTCCAACCGGTACTAGCCGTCAGGACCCCCATCATACCAGCAGGGGTACTATACAACCAGTCATCCCCGCAAAGCTAGAATGACCGGGAGCACCCCTACTGGACACTGATAAGAACAGATACTACACTTGATCTTAGCCAAAAGGCCGAGAAGCGATAATTGGGGGATAATTTCAGCAAAATGGACCAGCCTGATGCATCATTTTTTCACTTTGATTTTTGGGGTATCTTTGAATTCAGTCCTCTGTAGGTTGATCATTTTCATCACTATCAAACGATGGGGTATCCTTACATTCCTAACACATTACCCCGTCCATATCAGTATAGAGATCCAGCAGAAGATTTTTCCCCATTGAGATCTGATGTGTTTTCAAAGTGTTCCTTAAATTTTTTTGAGCAGTGTGTAATATACCTTCCTATCTATCTAATAATGCTAGCAGCATAAGGATTAAACATAGTAAATGCTGATTCAGAGAGTTTATTCCACTTTAAGCAAACAGAAAATAAAACTTACCAGCTACCTTTGCGAGGTGCAGTAGGGTGGGGGAAATTTGTCTGAAATGAAGAATAAATGAGTGTGAGAACAAGAAAAGCATCAAAGAAAAAGAAAACAAATCGTTAGCATGAAAAAAATTCGATGCACAAAACCCATGAAGGGTCGGTTTATTTTAACAAGAGATCATAAAAGGGGCAAAATGTTCCTATCCAGTAGAGGCGGAAAATCCCCTACTGGTGTAGGAAAGCATTCCCATGTTTGTTCTGTGTCCTGCCGGACTGCTCAGGATCTCGTTTCCAAACCAGTGTTTTAAGACAAGTGTTGTCTGCTACCCCCCATCTGGCACTGGGCATACATACAAACAGTGATGTCTATGGAGGAGAAGCAGTGTACACAAGTGGGAATATTAGTCTTATCTGGTTTCAAAAGAGATTGCGTTAACAGAAACAAGAACTCTATTCATCTTAATTATATGGGCAGTATAATGTATGGGCATTAGCATGGAGCTGTATTGATAAAATATGTCAGTAAAAAAGACCTACAGGAGTAAGGGCTAGTTCACACTACCTCCACTGAGCTGTGTTGATCTGCATAGATCAACACGGACTCAACTCAAGGACACATAGAAAACAACTGATTTCTACACTCTCCGGCCACTTTATTAGGTACATCTGTTCAATTGCTTGGTAACATAAATTGCTAATCAGCCACACACTTGGCAGCAACTCAATGCACTTAGGCATCTAGATGTGGTGAAGACGACTTGCTGAAGTTCAAACTGAGCATCAGAATGGGTAAGAAAGGGGATTTACGTGACTTTGAATGTAGCATGGTAGTAGGTGCCAGACAGGCTGGTTTGAGTATTTCAAAAACTGCTGATCTACTGGGATTGTCATGCCATAGGCGTAGCATCAGGGGTCGCAGGGGCCACAATTGTGACCCCACCCACGCTCCAGGGGGCCCGTGCGGTCTCCCTGTCACTGTTACAGGGCAAGCAGAATCTGGGTCATTGTGTGGTGTAAGCAGCCAGTAGAACGCAGAGCCAGAGAGTAGCAGAGGGACAGGGTGAGGCCATTGACTGGACTGAAAGTGTCAGTGCTCACAACCAGACTGGGACCTACACTGAGCTTTCACAGGGCTGAGCAAGGGAGGAGGAGGAGGAGAGCACTGTCCAGGAGTCGGGACCACTGTCCTTGGTGAAGTAAGACACTGGTCAGATCCATGCACACAGACACACACCGCCCTCCCCACAACACCTGATGACAGTCACACAAAAATCCTAAAAAGAGAGAGTATCTTGTCGCACGGTGAAAGGTAGTGGGGGGCCCAGGTCAAGCTTTTTCATCAGGGCCCACAAGCTTCAAGCTGCGCCTCTGTTTCACGCAGAACCATCTCTAGGGAAATTGAGATTCATGAGATCAGGCAATGTTTTTCCAATCTTTTATTGACCAATTTTGGTGAACCTGTGCGAATTGTAGCCTCCGTTTCCTGTTCTTAGTTGATGGGAATGGCACCCGGTGTGGTCTTCTGCTGCTGTAGACCATCTACTTCAAGGTTCGACATGTTATGCCTTCAGAGATGGTATTCTACATACCTTGGTTGTAACATGTGGTTACATCGCCAAAATACGGACATTCCTAACCCCAGAAACCACTAAACAGCTTATCCACTCCCTCATCATATCACGACTCGACTACTGCAACTCCCTCCTCACTGGCCTGCCTCGCCGCTGGCTATCCCCGCTTCAGTCGATCCTGAATACTGCTGCCAGACTCATTCACCTTTCCGAACGCTCCGTCTCCGCCACCCCCCTCTGCCAATCCCTCCACTGGCTTACGATTGCCCAACGGATCAAATTCAAAATCCTAACACTGACGTACAAAGCCGTCCACCATACTGCCCCGTACTACATCACTGACCTAATATCCAAGTACCGCCCAGCACGCACACTCCGCTCCTCACAAGACCTCCTTCTCTCTAGTTCCCTGGTCTCCTCCTCCCATGCCCACCTCCAGGACTTCTCCAGGGTGTCACCCATCCTCTGGAACTCCCTGCCCCAACCCATCAGATTATCACCTACTCTCCTCTCCTTTAGGCGCACCCTGAAAACCCATCTCTTCAGGGAAGCCTACCCCACCCCCTGCTAACCTGCCGACGTCCTCCACTCTTCCTACCACTCCATCCCCCACAGCTATCTCCTCCTGTACCACTATCCCCTCCCTCCTAGATTGTAAGCTCGAAAGAGCAGGGCCCTCAATCCCCTCATGTTTTGCATTGTATTGGTATTGTTCTGTCACATGTTCTGTCCCCCTTTGTAATGTACAGCGCTGAGCGAACCATTGGCGCTTTATAAATACTGTATAATAATAATTTGAGTTACTGCTGCCTTTCTATCATCTTGAAGCAGTCTGCCCATTCTCCTCTGACATCAACAAGGCATGTTCATTCACACAACTGCCGCTCTCTGGATGTTTTCTTTTTTTTGGACCATTCTCTGTAAACCCTAGATTATCCATAAAACCCATTCTGATGCTTGGATTGAACTTCCGCAAGTCGACTTCACCGTATCTACATGTCTAAATGCATTGAGTTGCTGCCATGTGATTGGCTGATTAGCAATTTGTGTTACCAAGCAATTGAACAGGTGTACCTAATAGAGTGGTCGGTGAGTGTATGTGTCCAGTGAACACCATAACACTGCATTGAGGGGTTCTGATGAGGCTGAGGCCTGAGAGAAAAATATAGGCAGGATCCTAAATAATTTTTGTTGAAATGACGTGTTGCCAAGAACCCATGAGAGCAACCCATTTATTTATTTTGAACCTATAGTTTTCATTTTCAATAAAAGTTCTTTCTTTCCCCCACTGCTTAGCTTCTCCATCTTACCAACTTTTCATTTTTTAAAACCTGTTGTGCAACTCACAGTTTTGTATTTATTTTTTAATGTAATTCTTTATGGGTACAATACCTTGGACAATTATCAGACAATGTTAAAATATGATCAATGAAAAGCCTCAGAGATATACAATAGTTAAAGCAAAAGCCAAAGACTTGAGCCCCAAACAGTGCTAGGGTTTATGTTGATTTTTTTTTTATGTTTTCTTGGTTTTTAGGGGATAGCTTGCTGGAGCACTAGTACTATATAATATTTGGTAACAGGCATGTTTATTGGCTTAAACAGTACTAGGTTAGTAGAAACTTCTCAGATAGTTAACTTCCTAAACCTGTGACTCATCTGGCTATCTCTAAATCCTGACTTTGCTCATCTCCACCCAACCATTACAGACCCCAGAATGTACTGTTCAATAAGCAATAGGCTTTGGTCTGAACTGTTAGCGCTACTCAATTTTATTATTGAGTTATTTATACATTTTTTTGCTTAGTTCCAGGTTTAAAGCTAGCCAAACTCACCATTTTCAGTCAATTTAAACCACTATTCATCCAACAGAATCTGCAAATATGATCGAAAGTAATCAGCAAAAAGTACACAACTTACACATTGGATTGATTGACCAGGGACTATTGTATAACAGTCCTTAACAACCACTATTTTATGTCCTCTATTGCTGGGAAATTTTGATCAAATGAAATAGCAAGTTTGAGCCTTCTATCAAATTGCTACATGTATGACAAGCTTTGGGCTTGCAGACAAGCAACTCACTCCTAGAATGACAATATTCCATTCCAGGAGGCATACTAGATCAGTAAACCGTGGAGCTCATAAATATCTACTATATGAAGACATCTGTGCTAAGAATTAGGGATGAGCTTCAGGTGTGGGTTGAGGTTGGATTCATAGGGAACCCAACCCATCCACAGTTCACAGACCCAGAGAATGAAGGTGGCCATAGCCACCAACTAACATTATTTCACTTTTTGGCCTCTGAATTTAGAATTGGCCACTAATGGAGGCTCTCTTAAGTGCCAGATCCTCATCATAAAAAAGGCAACATATTAAAATGTTGGAATAGGGAAAGCATAAGGAGGGCTGTTGAAGCAGGGAGCCTTCTCTGCGGGCAGAACATAATGCCCACTGGCAGTAACTGCATGTAGGAAAATCCAACAGGCTGGTTGTGCCCAAATCATTCAATGGATTGACTTGAGTACAACCAGCTTGTCCATACATGGATCAAATCTCATATGGTCACTGCTGAACCAGCTGAATTTCAACACATGTATAGCTGGCTTTAGCATTCTCAGCTTTAGCATTTTTAGTCTATGACAGGAAATGTGTAAGCAGGGTCCTGTTTTGCTGCCAGCAACAGTCATGGCGGCCAAGAGCCCCACCCACTACCCTCCTGCAACAGGAACGGGAAAGAGTACCATGCACCAGTAACATAAAGGAACTCACATGCTCCCAGCCTGAGGCCCAACTCAAGAAAATAATGATTGTTCACATGATTAGCCATTTCACAATTTTACTGTCAACATAAACAGAGTGTGCAATTCCTTCCATTACACCACTCCTCCTGTTTCTCCTTGCACTCAACATCAGTAACATTGCACAGTCTGAACTTAACTTAATCACAAGTGCCAACCTGCACTTCTAGTTCCATCACTGTAGGTTCCCTTAGATGAGTACTCTGATGCCCTACCCTGAAAGGCATAATACCTTTGAGCTGTAATCTCACACAATGGTGTCCCACGTGCTACCATTTCCCTTAAACCTCTGCCCTAAGGATCCACTCACATCTGTGTATTTCTGAACGTGCGACAAAGCACACAAACAATGAAAATGCACATCGCACTTGTGGTGCCATTAATTGTTAATGGCATCTGAAGCACAGGTAGCAGGCACGCGTTTACCACACATTTTGTTGTTCGGCAATCATGCTACAAACATGCCATGCTCCACTCCAAAAAAAGGTTTTTTTTTAGAGTTTTAGAGTTTTCTTGGTGAATTTGTCAGACGTAGGGCAGCCCATTCGAGTGAATGGGCTGTCCTATGTGTGAAGAGCAGAAGTGGGAACACGCTTTCCCGCTATGCACAGTTGTGAATGGTACCTAACTTCTTATAAAAGGAAGAGGTTACCTCCATCCCAGGGGCGGACTGACAACTCATGGGGCCCCCGGGCAATAGGGGATCATGGGGCCCCTATGTCCTTGCCCAAACTTAAAAAAGCCTATGAAAAAGGTACCAGGGGCATCTCATGGGGCCCCCTACTAACCCCGGGCCCTCGGGCAGTGCCTGAGTTTCCAAATGGTCAGTCCACCCCTGCTCCATCCACAGTGTCCAGCAGGGGTTTTCCTAAAAGGGGTACTAACCCCTGATTACAAGTGCTCTTACTGGAAGGATCCCCAGGTAAAAAGCTTTGTAATATATTTACAAAAAAAAAAAATAGTTTAAGAAACATGTATTTATTCAGTCATGATGTCAAATAAAAAAATAGACTTGGGGTTTCCATACACCCTACTGTTGAAAACATAGATCTATCTGTGGAATATAAGAATAATAAACTCAACAAATGATGAGACAATATAACCCATATATAACACAGCATAATGAGCAGAAAAAGAAACGTGCCTGTGCTTGGTGGATATGAAAAACAATTGCATTACTGTGTCTACAAGAACGCTGTTTACGCACTTCATCCTCTTAGCGAAACAGTTAAACAGTCTAAGTGCTTGCTTCCAAAAGGGAGGCTATTTAGAAAAAAAAAAACTGTTTGACATTTCTTGTGTTTGTAGTCTATAAAATCTTATGTTTCCAATCTCTAGAAGCTTATTTTTCTTTCTAAAGATGGTTTGAGGCCTAGGGAAGCACTTAACGTCCCTGCTATCCTCAGCCAAGCTACACAAAGTGTGGGTGATGTATAAACACACAGCCAATCTCTTTGACCTGCTCCACTATGAGGTGGGACATGGCTGTTAGTTTATGTGAGAGAAAATAGAAGTCTTGAAGAGAAAAGAGAAACATGGTTTGGGTTTAATCCATTGTGGAAATCTCAGTTCTAAAGGGAAAATACCCAGAGATGGGCATACTTAAAGCAGAACTAAGCTGTATCTGAGCACCACAAACTGAAAATGATATTTAATGTATTTTCAATATTCAAAGCAAACTCTCTCATCCATCTATGGATCCATCCATGTGTCCATGCTTTATTTTGTTGAGAAATAACTTCGAAAAATACCGCCTACATTTCTATCCATGACCATGTTGAGTGAAGGCAATCCATCTGTCCTTAGTTCAGGAAGGTGTGCTTAGATGAGAATACCCCTCCTCCAGATGAAAAAAAAATGCCTTTGAAGACTCCTGGGATGCATGACATCACTTTGACCTGGGTCCAAAACCAGGAAGTAACTGAAATAAATTTAAAAAAAAGTTTAATAAAAAGTAAATTTAACATACCTTCTTATTTATTCGCTAAGGCTAGCAGCAAAAAGAATAAACATAGCAAAAAGGTTTATTGAAATAGTTTAGTTCTGCTTTAAAACCAGCAAAGGCAAAATGAAGCCTACACTAAACAAAATATCAAACAGGACTGATTTTAAAAAAATGTTGAAATATTATGGATTAATTAATATTATGTAGAGAAGACTTGTATCATCGCTCAAAGCCAGAAAAAAAGAGGGACTGCCCCGCCGGCAGGGGTGGACTGACAACGCATGGGTCCCCGGGCAATAGGGGATCATGGGGCCCCTGTGTCCTTGCCCAAACTCAAAAAAGCCTATGAAAAAGGTACCAGGGGCATCTCATGGGGCCCCTTACTGACCCCGGGCTCTCGGACAGTGCCCGAGTTTCCAAATGGTCAGTCCGCCCCTGCCCGCCGCTATACAGAAAGAGGGAGCTGGAGTCCCAGTGTACTTCCAGAAGCTCAGGTCATGCAAGGAGACAGACTTCCCTATACCAGCTCGATGAGTTTGGATGAATGTGTGAGATGGCCTTAGCCACTACTCCCACCATGCCCCCTGATGTGTTTCACCCCACCCACCGAGGCTTGGTCACAGAGGTAGTAGTAGTCGCAAGGGACCGTGGCCGGAGTGGCAGCTGAAGCCATCTAACACATTCTTCTGCAGGGGCGGACTGACAACTCATGGGGCCCCTGGGCAATAGGGGATCATGGGGCCCCTTCATCTTTGCCCACACCCAAAAAAGCCTATGAAAAAGACAATGAAAGGTGCCAGGGGCATCTCATGGGGCCCCCTACTGCCCCCGGGCCCTCGGGCAGTGCCCGGGTGCTCAAATGGTCAGTCCGCCCCTGTTCTTCTGGACTCATTGGGCTCGTAGAGTGGCATCTGTCACCTTGCATGGATCAATTAATGTCTGTATTTTTATTTCCATCAATCTGATTACATATTTGACATCAACCTAAGCACACCTGTTAGAGAGCACCATTTTGTTGTGCTCTTCCACTTGTTTCATATAACTATTTTAGGGAAAAACAAATGCTAACATGTGGTATTGGAGGAGGCATGGTCTGCTTTATATTCAGAGTTACTTTTGAACTGTACAAACCACTAATCAAGAAATGAGAAAGATGGGTTCATGTGTTCTTAATTAAAAAGAACATTTGTAACATGCTATGCATCTCTTTACCCTTTGTCTTCCTGAATTTAGGTACAAATGTTTAGAAGTGGACAAAAGAAAATAAGAAAAAAAAAATTATCACAATTTCTACTTGTGGGAGGCTTTGTTCTGCTTCCTTTAATCTTGTTACCATAGTCATTGGTCCAGGAGTTCCTAATAGTAAAGACAGCCATATATGTAGCACTGACCATTTGGAAATTTGTACTTAAGGCGAAATATATGAAGCTTTAGGGAGTGATATGTGAAAGTGCCTCTTACTTTTGTAGGGAAGACGTGGAGAAATGCAGGGTGGGTGGTATTGGGGGGGGGGGGGGGAGGGAGGGATGGGATTTTAGTTGGGAGGGGAGGAAATAGATATAGAAGGGGATATAATTAATGGTTTTGTATGTTGCATGAGAAAATGATGGAATATGTATTTTATCTGGAAACTTAATAAATATTTAAATTAAAAAAAAAAAATACTGTGGGGACAGGGGCGGACTGACCATTTGGAAACTCGAGGGCCCAGGGTCAGTAGGGGGCCCCATGAGATGCCCCTGGTACCTTTTTCATAGGCTTTTTTGAGTTTGGGCAAGGACACAGGGGCCCCATGATCCCCTATTGCCCAGGGGCCCCATGAGTTGTCAGTCCGCCCCTGAGCATGAGGGAAGTTGGGGAGGGGCAAATATAGATAGATTTGAATGGATGTTTTGAAAGATCATAAGCACATTTAAAAGCAGTTTTAATGCAACAAATATAAATCTTCAAAGAACTAGATAAGCTTCCGCAGACCTGTATACTTAAAAGTGAACTCTATGGACTGGCTATGGTATTTGTATCTTCCCGACAAACAGTAGATGAGCTTTAAAACAAGCCTTTACCAGCCTCTGAAGCTGCAGGCATTGCAGAACACTTCATCTAAAATCTAAAGACAGCTGTATATGTGACAGAAGGGAAGTTTGGGAGGGGTGGGGAGCAAATATGGATAGATTTGGAGAGATGCTGAAAGATAAATAACCATTACAAGTACATATCTTTGAAGACCTTCAAATCACATTTCTGCAAACCTATACACTTAAGTTAAATGTGAATACTGTGGGAAGTCTTTAAACATTTAAATATTTACATCTTACTGACAAGTAGTAAATGAGCTTTAAGACAAGCATATACCAAGCTCTGAAACTACAGGCATTGTGGAGCAATTCAACCTCAAGGTTCACAGAAAAATCAATGAAGTAGTTCAATTTGTTCTCCCAGGAGCCCAGCTCATCTTGCTCCCTCCCTTCTGTGCTTACATTGAAAATTATAAGGCGGGATGTCTGTTGAGACATTGCTGGAAGGGGAAGCAAGGTAGCTTTAGCTGACTTAGACAAAGACTTAGAGTGTATGTAAACCCTCACCTTAACCCACAACCTATTCAGTTTAAAATAGGCAAAACATTTGTGTATCCATATAAAAAAAACTTTATAAATACTTTTTTTTCTCTTTTATACAAGTGATCACATATGCTTTGTTCTCAGCTGCATAGAGAGGTGAGGGTGGAGAAACATTAGTCCAAAGACATGCTGGTAGGTTAATTGGCTCCTGTCTAAATTGGTCCTAGTATGTATGAATGTGAGTTAGGGACCTTAGATTGTACACCCCTTGAGGGTTAGGGACTGATATGAATGAATAATATATATGTAAAGAGCTGTATAAATTGCCGTACCTAAGTACCTGAAATAAATAAATAAATAAATAGTACACTGGTCTTCCTAGTGAATGCCTGAGGGGGCATGTAAGCAGAAGTCTGAATAGAGAGAAAAACAGATGGCGCACACACCTAGTGCATTATCCAAGGTTTATTGTAAGGAGTGAAAGAATAATAAAAACATACTCACAGACGAAGCATGTATCTAAGAAGCATAGAAAAATGACGATGGCCACAACGGCAGGCAAGGTGTTCTCACTGTCAGTGCGGTCAAATGGCTGACGCGTTTCGGGGACGAATCCCTTTCCTCAGAGCTGATGACCAGCCTCTGATGCAGATGTGTGATGAATGGAAAGTAGGAGCCTTGCTGTTGATGCTGTTATAAACCTTACATAATGCACTAGGTGTGTGCGCCATCTGTTTTTCTCTCTATCCAGTGGCTGATTTCCCCGTCTGAAGAGGGCTGCACCCCTGAAGCATTTCCTTTGGTTGTCGCTGCCCTGGTACCCTTGGCTTCCCTTTTGGCTGTGCATATCCTGAGGCGCTGGAGAGTACATACGATATCCGGTTAAGCAGAAGTCTGACCATTGGATGCGAGCAGGCTGAGTTCTCAGCACAACTAGAGAATTGACTATGCTGTGCTCTCATGGCTATCATAGTCAGTTTGAAATAGGAAAGCAGAAAGACTGGCAGGAACACCAGGGATTTCACACAAAGGAAGAAATACAAAGAGAACAGGATACTTTTTCACACAAGTACATGATACAGCAGGCATATGAGATGTTGGGTTTACATATTCGTTAACTGCTTCAGCTGTAAAATTGAGAATGAATTGCTTTGTTGTGCTTGCACCTACAGATGTTAGTAAGGGTTTATTTAAAAGCTAATTTAGGAATATGTGCGTGCTTGAATGTCCATAGCCTGGCCATAGGCTCACCTTAATGAAATGTATGTATTATACAGTATAATTTCAATTTTGGTCCAAACATCATATTTGTAGTACTGTCTGATGTATGTAATTTATTTACTACAGATCAGTCTTTACAGAGCAAAATTACAGCATGTTTATTGTTCACACCAGGCTCTGAGAATATCAACACTGCTGGTGATCACATCACATGAATAGCTGACTATATCAAGTGAACATGGAACTTTGCACAGATCTGTACCTTGTATTTTGTAACAGGTAGGGGGGGAAATTACTGCAATAAATGAGTAGACACAGCTTACAATGTTTCCTTTAACGTTTCCATAGAGTGCAACCTCATTATAAAAAAGTAAGATTTTAATGTACCCTTATGAGTTATAGGAATAGACTTTCACGGGCTGGATTGCCTTCATACACATTAGAAGAACATACAGAAAAGGAGATTTTTCTTTCTTTTATGTACCGTAGGTTTATGTTCTAAAAATGTATTTAATTCGTCATAGCTGGAACAATCTTATCACCTGAACCAATATTTCACTGTTTTGTTTCATTTTATGTTGCCTTGTCCTCCCTAAAACCCCTTGTTTTTCTTCATATCCTCTTTCAAGTTGTATTTTTTTTATCTGCTAATGTCTAACTCCTAACTGTTCCTGAGTACTGATTTACTCCTTCGATGCTAAAAGAAAATTGGTTGGCAGCACATTTAAAGTGCAAACTAATCTTATGTAGATAATGGCAAGTAATCTGAACACTAACAGAACTTTGGTAAGGCAAACTACGAGACTGTGTTGACATGATTTCTGAAAATACATGCAGCAATGCATACAACAGATTGGGGTGGATTGGTGGAGCAAAGGTGCAGTTGTGTTCATAAAAAACATTCAGGATTCTTCTTTTGAATAAAATAAGAACTCTAAAATTGGTTTCAGGAGTCACGTCTATCTCTGCCCACGTTTTCTTAAATTAAAAAATTGATACTGTGAAAATGGATTCTTCTGATGCTCACTTGTCATGTGCCTGTATACGGAGCTCAGGATGATGAGGGTGGCCTCTTGCACAATTACCGTCAGAGAACCCTTGGAAGTTGAGACAGGAACTGCTGAGGCAATGGAAGGGTGCAGGTGCCAGAAAGCTGGAACCACAAACTTGAACTTGGGAGCACTGGTGTCAGGTAAGCAGAAGCATAGTGAGGGCACCCCGACTTCACCCAGATCAGTAGAGAGCAGAGCCAGGTCACAAACCAAGTTTGGTTTTAATTGGGCAAGTCACAAGAAGGATCAAGGTCAGAGACCAGCAGAGGTTGGCAACGAAGTACAAAACTGATAGGAAAAATCTTAGCCAAGAGTTCAGGCCGAGATTGGTAACACAGGTAGGCAGCAAACATAAACAGGCAGGAGTAATCCAGAGGCAGGTCAGGCAAAAGCTGGGTCAATAACTCAATACAAGCTGAAAGACTATCCAGCAATGATCCCATGCAGAGCCTGGGATTAATTAGTCCACCAGGAGCCAGTATTTGTGGTGGATGTTCTCATGCATCCATGGGTACACCCTCCACATGTATGTGTATGGATATGAGCACAAACATTACAGCTGGCATGATCACTCTGTCAATTGACATGATTTTCCTGACACCCTTGCATATCTGGAGATACATAGAATATCCCTAATTAGCAACATTTATGTTATTTATCCCACGTCTGGTCAAAAGTGTTTAGGATTGTCCATGTCACATACAGTGGGGATCGAAAGTTTGGGCACTCCAGCTAAAAATGTGTATTAATGTGCTTAAAGAAGCCAAGGAAAGATGGAAAAATCTCCAAAAGGCATCAAATTACAGATTAGACATTCTTATAATATGTCAACAAAAGTTAGATTTTATTTCCATCATTTACACTTTCAAAATAACAGAAAACAAAAAAATGGCGTCTGCAAAAGTTTGGGCACCCTGCAGAATTTATAGCATGCATTGCCCCCTTTGCAAAGCTGAGACCTGCCAGTGTCATGGATTGTTCTCAATCATCATCTGGGAAGACCAGGTGATGTCAATCTCAAAGGTTTTAAATGCCCAGACTCATCTGACCTTGCCCCAACAATCAGCACCATGGGTTCTTCTAAGCAGTTGTCTAGAAAACTGAAACTGAAAATAGTTGACGCTCACAAAGCTGGAGAAGGCTATAAGAAGATAGCAAAGCGTTTTCGGATGTCAATATCCTCTGTTCGGAATGTAATTAAGAAATGGAAGTCATCAGGAACAGTGGAAGTTAAAGCAAGATCTGGAAGACCAAGAAAAATATCAGACAGAACAGCTCGCAGGATTGTGAGAAAAACAATTCAAAACCCACGTTTGACTGCACAATCCCTCCAGAAAGATCTGGCAGACACTGGAGTTGTGGTACACTATTCCACTATAAAGAGATACTTGTACAAATATGGTCTTCATGGAAGAGTCATCAGAAGAAAACCTCTTCTACGTCCTCACCACAAAAATCATTGTTTGAACTTTGCAAATGAACATATAGACAAGCCTGATGCATTTTGGAAACAAGTTCTGTGGACCGATGAGGTTAAAATTGAACTTTTTGGCCGGAATGAGCAAAGGTACGTTTGGAGAAGAAGGGGCACAGAATTTAATGAAAAGAACCTCTGTCCAACTGTTAAGCATGGGGTTGGATCAATCATGCTTTGGGGTTGTGTTGCAGCCAGTGGCACAGGGAACATCTCACGAGTAGAAGGAAAAATGGATTCAATAAAATTTCAGCAAATTTTGGATGGTAACTTGATGCCATCTGTGAAAAAGCTGAAGTTAAAGAGAGGATGGCTTCTACAAATGGATAATGATCCTAAACACACCTCGAAATCCACGGGGGATTACATCAAGAGGCGTAAACCGAAGGTTTTGCCATGGCCTTCACAATCTCCTGACCTCAACATAATTGAAAATCTATGGATAGACCTTAAAAGAGCAGTGCGTGACAGACAGCCCAGAAATCTCAAAGAACTGGAAGACTTTTGTAAGGAAGAATGGGCAAAGATAACTCAAACAAGAATTGAAAGACTCTTGGCTGGCTACAAAAAGCGTTTACAAGCTGTGATACTTGCCAAAGGGGGCAGTACAAGATATTAACTCTGCAGGGTGCCCAAACTTTTGCAGACGCCATTTTTTTGTTTTCTGTTATTTTGAAAGTGTAAATGATGGAAATAAAATCTAACTTTTGGTGACATATTATAAGAATGTCTAATCTGTAATTTGATGCCTTTTAGAGATTTTTCCATCTTTCCTTGGCTTCTTTATGCACATTAATACAAATTTTTAGCTGGGGTGCCCAAACCTTCGATCCCCACTGTACCTGCTTGTGCGATGAGATGATGAGAGTGACCTCCCACACATTTCCCTTACAAATAACTCTGGATGTGGAGGTGCCAGGAAGTTGAACTTGAAAGTACTGATGTCAGGGGAGGTGAAATGTTGAATCAGATCACAAACTGAGTTTGTTAACAGCTAAGTGGAGTCCAGTTCAAAGTCAGGCAAGGGTTGTCATCATGCTGGCAACAAAGTACAAAATCAGAGAAAAGAAACTTCCAAAAGTCCAGGCCGAGGTCAATAACACAGATGACCAACAGACATAAACAAGCAGGGGTAATCCAGAGAAGAGCCAGTGGTAGCTGGGGCAGGAACAGAGCCAATAAAGCTTCCAGAACACAGATAACAAGGGAATAAGCTTTAGGACCATCCCTCAATGGCCCCACGCAGGCCTGAGGTTTAAATTGGCCACCAGGCTCCAGGATCTGTGGCGGATGAACCTGTGTGTCTATGTGTGTGCTATGGTGCGCGTGTTCAAAGGCGTTTGTGTGCACATGCTTGAAAATGAGCACAACCTATGCAATGGCCAACATGAGGTTCCTGATAGTTCATCACTTGTAGTGATTGTTTCTGTTAAAGGCATCCAGTGCTATTCTATTCTATTTTGGGGTACCCTGTCCCCTCTCTCCTGAGTTTATTATATCGTAATAAACTCTTTGAAACATTGTAATGTAACTTTTGCCCAATTACTTTAGCCCCTCAAAAAGTCAAGGATTTCACCCCTCAAAAAGTCAAGGATTTCACCCTTAAGGTAGGCAATAGAATATGAAATTTTCTTTCCTTCTACCACAGGCGGAAGGAAAGAAAATTGCTCAATTTCCCCATCAACACACTTAGTGTTCATGGGGAAGTCTCTTTGCAAGTGCTACTGTGTTCTGCTAGTGGGGAGCCTTCCCTGCCAACAGAACCCAATGATTAGTGTTGGCAGCTATAACCAGAAGCACAAATTTTTTGGCAGAAACCCAACGGGCTGGTTGTACACAAGTCGATCAATAGACCAACTTGTGCACAACCAGGGTGCCCATCAGGGGTGGACTGACCATTTGGAAATTCGGGCACTGCCCGAGGGCCCGGGGTCAGTAGGGGGCCCCATGAGATGCCCCTGGTACCTTTTTCATAGGCTTTTTTGAATTTGGGCAAGGACACAGGGGCCCCATGATCCCCTATTGCCTGGGGGCCCCATGAGTTGTCAGTCCGCCCCTGGTGCCCATGCATGTATCTAAATTCAGCCAGTCCCTCTTAAACCAGCCGAATTTTGGTCCATTAAGAGTCAAACAAAGGAAAGAATACACCGTTGTAGGGAATCCATCGATTAGCAGCTGCTGGGTTCGTTTTAGGCTCTAATACCAAGTTGAGCGCAGGTGTTTGGCTATTTATAATATAAGGGATCTTTAAAAAGTTTCCTCACTTTTGAGGAAGTGCAGAAACTTTTTGAAGAACCCTTGTACTTAAGATTTGAACAGCTAGCCCATCTAGCCTCCTAGGAGCCCTCTCCTCTGCCTTGGGGGAAGGGGTGCTATATCTTAATATGCTGAAAAAAATTTAAATACCTCAGAAAGTATTAACAATTTTCAAGAAAAAGAGAATGGGTGATCAAGGGTAATAAAAAGAAACTACAAGTTTATAAAGCACACATTTTTATTTATAAAAAGAATGGTGAAACAACCATCTAAGTAGGTGTACAAACCATTTAGATCACTAGGATGATTAAAGCTCTAGTTATCTGATTGGTTGGTAACCTGTTGGGATTACTGTTTGAATGAGTCTTCTGCTACTCTTTATCAGACTTCTTATCAGACTCATTTGTGTTGCACACTTAGTTGTGTTTGGGAACCCCAGGGAACCATTGTAGGTGATTTACCATTTTTTCATCCACGATAAGATGCTTAAGAACTATTAGAAGAGATACACAGTTGTGGCAGTTAGATGCATAAATTGCTCACCCGGCCCTCTCTGTGGTCCTAGTGGGAGTATCCCCATGGGTTCATGTGCATATGGAACATTCTTCTCCTGTCTGATTGGTTCATAACTGCCTCACCACAGTCTGGACGAATGTGACAACCTTCCAGCCTTCCTCTATGTGTGTTGTTTTTAAACAAGAAAAGTTATCTGTATACATTCTTTGTCATAGGGGAATATAATGTCCTGAAGAAGCAGTTCTTTCACAGCAAAACACGTTGACAATAAACCTATGACATGAGTGTTTTTGATGTAACAAAAGTCTTCTTCAATATTTATGTGATCTATATGAATTGTAAACTTCCTTTGATGGATGTTGTGGCAGTGCGGTATTCTGCCACGGTGAAAATCAAGGTTATAACCCAGGATTCTCAACTATACAGGTTGAGGGGTTCCAGGCAGTTCTCTTAATGCAGAGGAAACTAGTTTGTCTGTTTCCTCTTTGGATTGTAAAGCCCGTTTTGGGACCTGTGGCCTGGAGATTTCTAAGTGATTTGGGAGGGATGAAATCTCCAATCCTGGGACCATGTTTTGTGAACATCCAGCAGACTGATTACACAGGTGTGTGCAGGCTTTTTTGTAAAGACCTAACCTGGGTTCTGGGCTCCACCCCGGCAGACAGGAGGTCATTGCCCAGGAGTCAGGAGAGCTCCACCTAGGAGAGGTGGAAGCCAGAGCAGCAAGGCGCTGCTAGCTGTGTGCAAACAGCCATTTAGGAAGGAGTCTGTAGGAAACAGCTGTGAGCCTAAAGTGGAAGGCCAGAGCGGCAGAAATCTGTGTACAAGCCAGGAGCAGGGGCGGACTGACCATTTGGAAACTCGGGCACTGCCCGAGGGCTCTGGGTCAGTAGGGGACCCCATGAGATGCCCCTGGTACCTTTTTCATAGGCTTTTTTGAGTTTGGCAAGGACACAGGGGCCCCATGATCCCCTATTGCCCGGGGCCCCATGAGTTGTCAGTCCTCCCCTGGCCAGGAGGCTGAATATTTGTTTAATCTGTTTTGATGGTGGATACCCCTGCATGGGAAACATGTTATGGAACTTTCCTTTAAATAAAATTGGGCTAAAAAAACCCTTAAAAAAAAAACAGAAGGAAGCGAGTGGCTGTGTGCTGTAAAGCTCTACATTTGATGCTAATTCTCACAATGTTTTAGCAGTTTTTTTCGAAATAAACATTTATGTTTTATACACTTGTACAGTAGTTTATTTTTATTACTGGTCAGTCACCCTTGATCACCCAATATCTTTTTCTAAAAAAATAATTTTTGGTTCATATTTGGGTTAGTGACCCACCGGTAAATTTATCAATCCTGTCCACATTTATAGGTATAACTATTAACAACTTTCACTTTTCTGCATATTTGAACATTTCAAATATGATGATATAGTTTTTGAAATATTGTATTAATGCAGCAGTGTAACAAAAGTAGAAAAAAAATCAGTGTTTCTTGTTTAATTGAGAATCATAACATTCAGTCCCATTCTGGATGTTGTTATACAATAAAGGAACATACCTATTATCAGGGGCGGACTGACCATTTGGAAACTCGGGCACTGCCCGAGGGCCCTGGTTCAGTAGGGGGCCCCATGAGATGCCCCTGGTACCTTTTTCATAGGCTTTTTTGAGTTTGGGCAAGGACACAGGGCCCCATGATCCCCTATTGCCCGGGGGCCCCATGAGTTGTCAGTCCACCCCTGGCCAGGAGGCTGAATATTTGTTTAATCTGTTTTTATGGTGGATACCCCTGCATGGGAAACATGTTATGGAACTTTCCTTTAAATAAAATTGGGCTAAAAAAAACCTTAAAAAAAAAACAGAAGGAAGCGAGTGGCTGTGTGCTGTAAAGCTCTACATTTGATGCTAATTCTCACAATGTTTTAGCAGTTTTTTTTAGAAATAAACATTTATGTTGTATACACTTGTACAGTAGTTTCTTTTTATCACCGGCCAATCACCCTTGACCAATATCTTTTTCTAAAAAAAATTTTTGCTTCACATTTGGGTTGGAGACTTACCGGTAAATTTATCAATGCTGTCCACATTTACAGTGGGGCAAAAAAGTATTTAGTCAGCCACCAATTGTGCAAGTTCTCCCACTTAAAAAGATGAGAGAGGCCTGTAATTGGCATCATAGGTAGACCTCAACTATGAGAGACAAAATTAGAAAAAAAATCCAGACAATCACATTGGCTGATTTGGAAAGAATTTATTTGCAAATTATGGTGGAAAATAAGTATTTGGTCAATATCAAAAGTTCATCTCAATACTTTGTTATATATCCTTTGTTGGCAATGACAGAGGTCAAACGTTTCCTGTAAGTCTTCACAAGGTTGGCACACACTGTTGCTGGTATGTTGGCCCATCCTCCATGCAGATCTCCTCTAGAGCAGTGATATTTTGGGGCTGTCGCTGGGCATCACGGACTTTAAACTCCCTCCAAAGGTTTTCTATGGGGTTGAGATCTGGAGACTGGCTAGGCCACTCCAGGACCTTGAAATGCTTCTTACGAAGCCACTCCTTCGTTGCCCAGGCGATATGTTTGGGATCATTGTCATGTTGGAAGACCTAGCCACGTGGCTGACTAAATACTATTTTGCCCCACTGTATAGGTATAACTATTAACAACTTTCACTTTTCTGCATATTTGAACATTTCAAATATGATGATATAGTTTTTGAAATATTGTATTAATGCAGTAATGTAACAAAAGTAAAAAAAATTCAGTGTTTCTCCTATGATTGAGAATCATAACATTCGGTCCCATTCTGGATGTTGTTATACAATAAAGGAACATACCTATTATATAACATAATTGTCACTTTTTATTCAGATGAAATGATAGTATATGCCAAGCATCTGCTGCACTCTCAGTCTGAAAATATTTTATTATAAAGTTATCCTTCTGTCCATCAACACATACTAGTTAGGACCATATCTAATTTCAGGCTCAGTTAATTTTTTTTACCAGGCTAAATCCCGAGAAATGACCTTTAACTGGCAGCTGTTCTGCAAAAAGAAAATCGCTGACTGTCCAATAATATTTTTCCACCTTAAGAGCCTCCTAAACGATGGTGGGGATGCTCAGTGAACAGATGCAGAGACATCATTTACATATGTGCATGAGCCTTTTCCATTCAAGATGAATATATTCTATCGGTAACATCAAAACCAGAGCAGCACATGGATGTGACAGCAACTTCTTGGGAAAACAATCCATCAAGTATCTATTTACTGTGTGAGAGAGTAGAGGAATGGTGCTGAACAAACTACGTAACTGTTATAAGGACCTGTAACTGTGTCTCTGAAAAGCAAAGTAAGATATAACTGCCTTGTCTCCCTCTAAAGAATAGTAAAGCCGTTTTTTTTTTTTCTTTTGCTATTGAACTTGATACAATGATTTGTTGATGAATAAAGTTATCTACAGAGCTGAATGGGATGGTGTCAGTGGGAGGGTAGAAAAAAGAAGGAACTTGAAATGTGAAAGGAATTCTTAGTTTTTTTTTTTCTTTTTCTTTAAAGAGTTTGGGGGGTCATCGACCAGCTGCTTTGCAAGGCAAGACGACATCTAAACAGTGGATAGGCCTCAATAAAGACAACACAGAGATACACATTCACACAAACAGTCTCTCAAACTTCTTTTCACCTTTCTCGTGCTCTCTCTCTCTCAATCTAAATTTTTTGTTCTTTTCTTTTTTCTTTTTTTTTTTCTTTTCTTAAGCTATTTTTTCCCGTATTTCCATTCATAGGAGCACATGATAACTTTTATCCAAAATATAGGTATTTTATTTTCAATCTTCTTCATCAGTAGACAGCTTAGTTTTGCCTAACAAGGTTGAAGATGATGTAAACATGGGATTACCAAGACATCTGTAGACTTGCTGTGATGAAGACAGTGGCTAAGAAAGGTAAGACATGGATCTTGTGACTTTAATGTTGTATTAGAAAGATTCCTGGAGAACTGAATATTGCAGGCAGATGTTGCAAAAATAAAGTTGTGTTTCAGAGAATAGACAAGGGCTCTCTATAAACAATGTAGCTACTGGCAATGTTCATGTGCTCAAAGCTATATCATTTTTTTACATGTTGGGGAATGATATGAAAAGTAATATTTTTGGCATAATGCATAATTAAATGTATTTTTTAATCTGTTTTAATTTAAATTATATTTTTATTTATTTGCTCTACTATTATTACTATTTTTGCTGTTGTTGTCATTGTCCTTGTTGTCATTGTTGTTGTTATATATATTATATATTACTTATCTACAGTACACCTTATTTGTCCTGTCCGCAAATTAATAACAAAATTGTTGATTCATACTAGTCATGGGGTATTTAAAAAAATTACTAATCTAATTTGTTATAATGTTTACTTTAACACATGTAAGTTCTAGATAAATTGTAAGGTATATCCTGTGTAATGTATGCCCTATGTTACACCATGGCACAAATCATTTGAATATATTTTTGCTGCAAGTTTGAGGGAAACCTCAGTTTTCCTTGTCTTTCCTTGTTTTCCTTGTCTGCCGCCATAAGTGATAAAG